>NC_067162.1:46780270-47002770 GCF_903995435.1 Acomys russatus | reverse complement strand
CGCCCGCGGAACAGTAAGGCCCGGGCGACGGCAAGCATAGAAATCGGTAACACGACTTTGCGCCATGGCGCCAAAAAGCTAGTTCCCGCGGATTTCGCCCGGGTTTCGCGGCTTCAGCTTCGCCCCGCCCAGGCCGTACCATTAGGTGCAGCTCTCCTGGGGGGGAAAACGTGCACACTCCAGAGCATGCGTGCTAGGATGCACCAAGACGCGCATGCGTTACGCCTGGCGACCTCCCTGCCACACCTTTGGGTTGAGAGAGTGCGCCTGGGAGCGGGAGGGCGTGCGGTGGCGGGGGGGGGGGGGCGGGGGGAGGGGGGGGGGGAGAGAATGGGTTCGACTCCGGAGCACTGGCGCGCTGACGTGCAGCGGAGCCCAAGCACAGTCCGCGTCATTTCCGCGCGCAGCTAGGCTGTGGCGCGAAAGGTTCTCGAAGCCACTTAGCGCGCAGCATGGGAAAGGGAGGCTACTGCCCGGGCAAAGAGGCCTTCGGGTGAAGGGACATGCTTCAGCTCCGGTTGCTCACGCTTGCAAAATAATAGCCTGGTCTTTCAGGCCAGCAAAGTAGCTAGGTCTGAGTCAAGCAGCTGCTGAGTGTTCCGTCCCAGGGTCGAGCTGAGTCTCATCACAGGATGGCTTATGCAGCCAAACAGGCTCCAAAAGCGTCTCATTTCTCCGGCCACGTCCGGGCTAAGGAGTGCAGAGGTTGGAGTTGCTCCATGGCAGGAAGTGGCCTAGAGAAATGGGAAATCCAGGACCGCTTTCTTCATTACCTGGCAATCACAGCCACCCAATGCTCCCAACGCTCCTGGAGAAAGCTGCACCAAATGAGACTCCTCAGGAAATAAGGGCTTGTACGGCTCAGAGCATCAGTCTAGACTGCATCTGCAGCCGGGGAGTGAAGAACCAGGATTTTTTTTTAATTTAAAGATTTATTTATTTATTGTGTGTACAGTGTTCTACCTGCATGCCAAAGCCAGAAGAGGACACCAGATCTCATTGTAGATGGTTATGAACCACCTTGCGGTTGCTGGGAATTGAACTCAGGACCTTTGGAAGAGCAGCCAATGCTCTTAACCTCTGAGCCATCTCTCTAGCCAAGAACCAGGATTTTTTTAGTGAGTTTGGAGACATGCTTGCATGAGTGTGGTAAGTCCTGGAACCTCATAGCCAGCCAGCATCCCTTCTAGAGGCTTAGGTGCAGCCATAGTAACCATCCTGCATTTGCTTTCAGGTTTTGGGTTTTGGTTTTTCGAGACAGGGTTTCTCTGTGTAGCCTTGGCTGTCCTAGACTCGCTTTGTAGACCAGGTTGGCCTCGAACTCACAGCAATCTGCCTGCCTCTGCCTCCTGAGTGCTAGGATTAAAAGGCATGCACCACCACCTATTCTTCATTTGTAAGGCCTCCCCTGGAAAGTAGGACTCTGGGATGACACAGCATCAGAGCCCCTCAAGAAATCTTGGTTTGCCTAAATGACAGGACAAAGCCAGCTGCCACCTGGTCACAGCTGATTAGATAAGTGATGCATGGCTGAGCCAATCAAATGTTTTCATAGGCTCAGAGAAGGCTCTGGAGTAGAAACCACCACCCTTTGTGCTGGTGCCCTCTTGTTGTAAGACAGCAAACAGTGTAGTTCCAGAGACAGCCAGCGAGACACGGCAACTCAGTGGTTTGAAGTAGATTCCCTTTCTCTGTTTTGTTTTTGCAATGATGAGGAATGACCTTAGACATGCAAGACAGTAAGAACTCTACCAGCTGAACTGTGTCCCCCATCGGGTAATCTTCATGTCAGCTTCCTGGACTTGGGTGTGGGTGTCACCATTCCATGGGCTGGGGTTCCTGACTGAAATTAAAGAGAAAGGACTAGGTGTGGCAGCCTGGCAACTCACACTTGTAAACACCAACACTACCTGCCCCTTCCTTTTCACACACACACACACACACACACCCTTTGGACGCTGAGGCAGAAGACTGAGGAGTTCAATGCCAGGCTGGGGATACATGAAACCCTGTCAAATAACTTTTAAAAAATTAAACTAGGCCATTTGGTGGCGCAGATCTTTAATCCCAGCACTTGGGAGGCAGAGGCAACCAGATCGCTGAGTTCGAGGCCAGCCTGGTCCTCAGAGTGAGTTCCAGGACAGTCAGGGCTACACAGAGAAATCCTGTCTCTGGAGGGAAAAAAAAAAAAAAAGAACTCTTTGCTTTCTGACATGAAGGCATGTGACCAGCTGCTTCACATGCCTGCTGCCACACCCTCCTCACCATGATGGACCTTCAAACTGCAGCCAAACTAAACAAAAAAAAACCTTAAATTGAGCCGGGCGTGGTGGCTCACGCCTTTAATCCCAGCACTCGGGAGGCAGAGGCAGGCGGATCGCTGTGAGTTCGAGGCCAGCCTGGTCTACAAAGTGAGTCCAGGATGGCCAAGGCTACACAGAGAAACCCTGTCTCGAAAAAAAAAAAAAACCTTAAGTTGCTTTTTTTCAGGTGTTTTTTTCAAGGCCTCTTCCAGTGGATGCTGCCTTAATTAAAGCATGGTCACAAAAATAAATCAAAGCTGGGCATGATGCTGCGCACACCTTTGATCCCAGGAGGCAGAGGCAAGAGGATCTTTGTGAGTTTGAGACAAGCCTGGTCTAACGATAGAGTTCTTTGTCATCCAGAGCTACATAGAGAGACCCTCTTTTGTTGTTGTTGGCTTTTTCTTTTTCTTTGCTTTCTTTCTTTCTTTCTTTCTTTCTTTCTTTCTTTCTTTATTTATTTATTTTGAGATAGGGTTTCTCTGTGTTGCCCTGGCTGTCCTGGAACTCTCTTTGTAGAGATCCACCTGCCTCTGCCTCTGCCTCTGCCTCCTGCATGCTGGGATTAAAGGCATGTACCACCGTGTCTGGCTGAGACCCTGTCTTTAAATAATCATCATCATCCACATGAGGCTTGATTAAAGCAACTTGAGGAAGGAAGGGATTTTAGCACACAGTTCGATGGTGCAGGCAATCATGACAGGAAAAGAATGGCAGCAGGAACAAGAGGCATTTTCTTTTCTTTCTTTGGTTCTTGGAGACAGGTTTCTCTGTGTAGCCTTGGCTGTCCCAAACTCACTCTGTAGACCAGGCTGGCCTCAAACTCAAAGATTCACCTGCTCTGCCTCCCAAGTGATGGGATTAAAAGCGTGTGCCACCACATCCAGCTTTCTTTTCTTTTTTTTTTTTTTTTTAAGACTTATTTATTTATTATGTCTACAGTGCTCTGCCTGCATGTGTGCCTGCCCACCAGAAGATGGCACTGGATCTCATCATAGATGGTTGTGAGCCACCATGTGGTTGCTTGGAATTGAACTCAGGACCTCTGGAAGAGCAGCCAGTGCTCTTAACCACTGAGTCATCTCTCTCCAGCCCAGCTTTCTTTTCTTTTTCTTTCTTTTTTTTTTTTTCGGGATGGAGGTGGGAGTTGGGAGCTGGGTTTCCTTATGTAGCCTTGGCTGTCCTGGATTCCCTTTGTAGACCAGGCTGGCCTCAAACTCAAAGAGATCCACCTGCCTCTGTCTCCTGAGTGCTGGGATTAAAGGTGTACGCCACCATGCCCAGCTACCAGAAGCATTATCTAATCACCTGAGGATGGCTAGAGTTGCCATAGGTCCTCAATATGGACGAGAAGCACAGTCTGGCCTTACCTAACTTCCCTTCAACCCATCCTGGTTCCCCGAGACCTGCTCTTCGTCAGGCTACAACCTCAATATCGGGACAGAATGGATGGTTTGTAGGCTCCGTTCGCCTGCTGCATCCTGGCACCATCCATAGGAAACAATGACAAGAAGCCATGGCTGCCACACCTCACCACCTTCAGATGTTTGGATGAAGAAGAATGGTTTGCTGAGCATTTATAGCCCTGTGTCCTGTGTGTGGAACACGGTGTCTCTGTCTCAGTCAGCGTGCTTCTCTAGGTCACACCTGTGTGCAGGTGAGGAAGCTGAGACTCCAGGCATCAGCTGGTGAGCCAGGGAGCGGGACCTTCACTCCCACTGCCAGCTCTCCATCCGCTGCTCCCCCTCACAATCCCAGACAGGGAACAGTAACTGGTGCTGACACACAGGCTTCACTCCCACTGCCAGCTCTCCATCCACTGCTCCCACACACACACTCCCAGACAGGGAACAGTAACTGGTGCCGACACACAGGCTCGGGGAGTCCTGCTGAGGATCTGTTAGTCAGTCACCTGCAGCCACAGAGGAGCTTTTTGTGGTCTTGGCTTTTAACTCAGGGTTTGTGGCCAAGTACAGAGCGGCTGCTTTCACCTTCAATGCAGGCATTTGGGTCTCAGCCAGGATTGACCGGCACTTGGCTCCCTGTCTGCCAGACAACCTTGGAATCCATAATGGACGTGCTAGAGCAGGATGGATGAAGATGCCACTGCCTGCCACGTGTTGAGTGACTCCAGCGGCTTCTGCTCCCTCCAGGACTCAGTTTCCTTGTCAGCTCCAGGATGTTTTGTCTTGTGGAACCTGCTTCACAGCAAAGTTGCTGCAAGACTCGTAGGAGGAAGAACTGAGTCTCTTATCTCAGTGATGACAACGGCCCCATTCTCCTCACAAATGGTGTCAGGGGGGGAAAGGCTAACTTCACCTTTACCCCTCCTTCTTTCCTGTTGCTGTGATAAAATACCCCGACAGAAGCACAGAAGTGAATCTGGTGGTGGTCGCAGCGGCAGCACACGCCCTTAATCCCGGCAGAGGCAGAGGCAGGCAGATCTCTGTGAGTTTGAGGCCAGCCTGGTCTACAAAGTGAGTCCAGGACAGTCAAGGCTACACAGGGAAACCCTGTCTCAGGAAGAGAGAGAGAGAGAGAGAGAGTGGTTATTGGGCTCACAACTCCCGATTGCAGTCAATCATAACAAGGAAGTTGGGATTAAAGGCAGCAGGGAGCTTGAGAGGGAGCTGGTCACATCACATTCGGAGTCAAGTGCAGAGAGCAATGAGTTCATATACGCTAGTGCTCAGCTTGCTTTCTCATTTATACAGTCTTGAATCCCCTGCTAAGGGGATGGTGCTACCCATAGTGAGTGGGCCTTCCAATCAGCTTTAATTAATGTAATCAGGATTATTCTCTTTTGGGGGGGGGAGTTTCAAGACAGGGTTTCTCTGTATAGCCTTGGCTGTCCTGGACTTGCTTTGTAGACTAGTCTGGCCTTGAACTCACAGTGATCCACCTGCCTCTGCCTCCCACGTGCTGGGATTGAAGGCATGTGCCACCACTCCCAGCTAGGGTTTTTTTCTTTTTTACACAGTATTTTTATTTACACAGTATTCTGCCTGCAGGCCAGAAGAGGGCACCAGATCTCATTGTAGATGGTTGTGAGCCACCATGGGGTTATTGGGAATTGAACTCAGGACTTTTGGAAGAACAGTGTTCTTAACCTCTAAGCCATCTCTCCAGCCCAGGATTATTCTTTATGCCTAGTGACCTGCCTCTCAGGTGGCTCTGCGTTGTCTGATTGACAAGTAGCCATCGCTTGGTTTGCACTCCTTGTGTGGGCATCTAGCTTTGCGCTGTGCAGTGGAAATGCAGTGTGAGCTGTGTGCTCCCAAGTGTTCTAGTAGTACCTTACAAAAAGTAAGAATCAGGTGGCAGTAGTTTACTGTGGTTTTTTGTATGTCTCTTTTGCCTGCAGGTACGTCTGTCACATGCATGCATTGTCAGTGGAGGCCAGAATTCCCATCCGATCCCCTGGGACAGTAATTACAGATGACTTGAGCTGCCATTTGGTTGCTAGGAATCAAGCCCGAATCCCCTGAAAGAGCAGCCATAAGCACTGAGCCGTCTCTTCAGTACCAGCTTGCAATAATCCCAATCATTAAATTATATCAGTTATTCCTCCAAATGGCTCTCAAAGTAAAATTACTTATTTATATATTATTTTGTTTGTTTGAGACACAGTCTCTCTTCATAGCCCTGGCTGTCCTGGAACTCACTATATAGACAAGGCTGGCCTTGAACTCACAGAGATCTACCTGCCTGTGCCTCTTGATGCTTGCATTAAAGGTATGTGCCACCACACCCAGTTTATTTATTTGGTTTTTGTTTGTTTGTTTGTTTGTCTTTTCAAGACAGGGTTTCTCTGTGTAGCCTTGGCCATCCTGGACTCACTTTGTAGACCAGGCTGGCCTCGAACTCACAGCAATCGCCTGCCTCTGCCTCCCGAGTGCTGGGATTAAAGGCGTGCGCCACCATGCCCAGCTCTTATTTGTTTATTTTTAAGATTTATTTATCATGTACACAGTGCTCTGCCTGCATGTACACCTGCACACCAGAAGAGGGCACCATATTTCTTTATAGAGTTGTGAGCCACCATGTGGTTGCTGGGAACTGAACTCAGGACATTTGGAAGAGCAGACAGTGCTCTTAACCTCTGAGCCATCCTTCCAGCCCCCTTATTTATTATTTTTGAGATAGGGTCTCACTATGTAGCATTTGCTATCCTGGAACTCACAATGTATTCCAGGCTGGCCTCAAACTCACAACCGATCTGCCCAACTTCTGCCTTCCAAGTGCTGGGATTAAAGGCATTCACCACAATGCATGGATAATGTGAAATTTTTTTATAATGTAATTTTTTTTTTTTTTGGTTTTTCGAGACAGGGTTTCTCTGTGTAGCCTTGGCCATCCTGGACTCACTTTATAGACCAGGCTGGCCTCGAACTCACAGGGATCCGCCTGCCTCTGCCTCCCGAGTGCTGGGATTAAAGGCGTGCGCCACCATGCCCGGCTCTATAATGTAATTTTTTAAATGAGATATTTGACATTTTTCTTTATTACCAACCATCACCTTGATTGTCATTGCCATGACTACCATTATCTTCCTGGTCCTCCTCCTCAGCACCACCTCCGTGGTGTTTATAGCTCCATCTCTACTGAGCCCATAGCCTTTTATTTATCGAAAGCTGAACCTCTCAGCCAGCACTCAGGTCCTCACCTCTACCGCCTATTTCAGATGGAGAGGTAAAGCTTGGTGGAAGTAGCCTAGCCTAAACTATCAACAGGAAATGACTTGTAGGTGTCACCCTGGCCACAGGTGGAGCTGTCAAAAGTTCCATGGACACAGAATCCAGTAGCTGCACAGTCAGCTAAAAGTACCAAACCGTGGCACAGGCCGCCGAGTGCACAGCCTGCTCAGTTTAGTGGAAGGTCACACAGTGCACTTGGTGCAGCAATTGGATCTCAGGGCTCTGGGTGCAGGTCCCCTGCTTGAGGACCACTAGTCAGGTGGCCTGAGCTACCCACGGTCTCTTGACTCTTGTTTTTGTTTTTGTTTTTTTGAGACAGGGTTTCTCTGTATTATCTTGACTGTCCTGGATTTGCTTTGTAGACCAGGCTGGCCTCGAACTCACAACGATCTGCCTGCCTCTGCCTCTGGAGTGCTGGGATTAAAGGCGTGTGCCATCATGCTTGGCTACCCACTGTCTCTTATCTGCTGCCTGCTACCCTCTAAAGGCCGCATACTTAGCCCCTCCTTCTCCAAAAAGGGTCTTTGAATTATTTATAAGAACTCAAGAGAAAATGCCTAGAACTGTCTGAATAGCTCAATAGAGCCCTGGCTGCATCCTCCAATATTTCTCCCAAACTGCAGAGCTTATTCTAGGAGGAAGCCAGGCCCTGAGCATGGTGAGACAAGCCGTTCATGCCCAAAAGGCATTTCTGGGCAGCGATTGTTTTGCTGCTCCTCCACCTCATTGTCCCTGGAGGAAGAGCAGAAGCTTCCAGAGGCTCAGACGGCCTCACAGAGCACCTCCATGGAGTACCACTTCCAGTGCCTGAGCAAGTGCTGTGCTGCTCCTTTCAAGCATAGTGGCCAACTCCTATGGACCTGCAGCCTCCTTGGGGGCTGGCTGTTTAAGATTTGTTATTATGGGAAGTGCCCATGATTCCCTGGCTCTGGACATGCCTATTTCTGGCAGAGAGTCTGCATGGGTCCAGGAGCTGGAGAGCAGCTGATGTAGTTATCTGGACAAGCCGATAGACTTGTGTTCCAGGAGGATGGCACTTAAGGTAAAGGCACTCAGGAGGCTGAGGCAGGAGTATTGCCTTAAGGTTTGAGCTACAGCATGAGACTATTGTCTAAAAAAAAAAAAAAAAAAGGCTGAACGTGGTGTGGTGGCACATACCTTTAAACCCAGCACTCAGGAGGCAGAGCCAAGTGGATCTCTGAGTTTGAGGCCAGCCAGGGCTACACAGAGAAACCCTGTCTTAAAAAAACAACAACAAGGGGCTGGAGAGATGGCTCAGAGGTTAAGAGCCCTGACTGCTCTTCCAGAGGTCCTGAGTTCAATTCCTAGCAACCACATGGTGACTCACAACCATCTATAATGTGGTCTGATGCCCTCTTCTGGCCTGCAAGTGTATGTACAGGCAGGGCAGTGTATACATAATAAATAAATCTTTAAAAAACAAACAAACAAACAACAACAAGCCGGGCATTGGTGGTGCACACTTTTAATCCCAGCACTTGGGAGACAGAGGCAGGTGGATCTCTGTGAGTTCGAGTTTGAGGCCAGCCTGGTCTACAAAGGGAGTCCAGGACAGTCAAGGCTACAGAGAGAAACTCTGTCTCGAAAAACAAAAAAACAAAAACAACAACAAATAAACAAGCAAACAAAAGCCAGGCATGGTGGTGCATGCCTCTAATCCCAGCACCCAGGAGACAGAGAGGCAGGTGGATCTTTGTGAGTTTGAGGCTAGCCAGTCTACAAAGTGAGTTCCAGGAGAGAAACCCTGTCTCAAAAAATCAAAAAAGAGGGGCCTGGAGAGATGACTCAGAGGTTAAGAGCACTGCCTGCTCTTCCAGACGTCCTGAGTTCAATTCCCAGAAACCACATGATGGCTCACAACCATCTATAATGAGATCTGGTGCTCTCTTCTGGCATGCAGGTGTACATGCAGACAGACATTGTATAAATAAATAAATAAATAAATCTTTAAAAAAGAAAGAAAGACCAAAGCTGAGGTCAGATGCAGTGTACATAGGGCCTGCAGGTGAGACTCAACCCCTCTTTGGTTTTTGTTGTTGTTTTCTTTTTTGGTTTTTTGAGACAGGGTTTCTCTGTGTAGCCTTGGCTGTCCTGGACTTGCTTTGTAGACCAGGTTGGATCTGTCTGCCTCTGCCCACTGGGATGATAGGTGTGCACCACCAATCCAGGCTGATTCAACCCCTCTTAAATACTGTGCTCACCCACTGGCCTCACTAGGTGAGCTGGGAGCCTGTGTAGGCCTGCTTCTTAGACAGTGCTAAAGAAGAGAACCTTCCCGCAGTTAGGGACAGCAGCAAACGTGATGCGCCTCAGTGACAGGTGAGGCGGCTCTGACCCTGGTTTTGGGACCTGGGACAAAGGAGAACAATTTCTAGGCTGGGCCACTTGGGCTTTGAAGTTGTGTAACTTGGAAATGAGCCAGGGGCATTCGTGGGCACTGAGTTGGCCCACACTGTGGGCCCTACAGTTTCTCCTGAGTATAGCGGAGTGGTGGCTAGACCATGGCCTACACAGAATACCTAAAGGCATTTTGACCTTCCTTCTGAGCTGAGGTGAAGGGAGAAGCTCTGCTATGGGGACTGACGGTAACAGCTGGATTGTTGTGTGGAGCAGGGGCAGGGGAGCCACCCAAAAGGTGGAGGGCACCACAAGGCCAACATAGTGAGCAGCATAGAGCCTTTGGCAGCCTTTGGTGAAGGCCTGCCTGTGGTAAGGAGGAAGGGAAAGAAAGCTGTACTTCAGGGAAAGAGGAAGGCCCCTGAACAGACAGATGGCAGACAGCACCAGGTGCCAGTCATCGGCCCCGCCCCTGGGAACACATTCTGGCCTTCCAGGAGTCCATCCCCAGTGTGGAATCTAGGCGAGCATTTTCAGCATTCCTGCACCAAGCTGTGCCTGAGAGCTTCCTGAGAGGGCATCTGTCTACCTTTCTCCTTGGCTTGGTCCAGCCTTCAGACGCGCCCCTGCACAACACAAGGAGATGATGAAGACGGAGGCCTGCAGGGGACCTTATCTCTCAGTGACCTGTCTAAAACTAAGTACTGTAGCAGGCAACTGAAACAATGAGGACGTGACTGCTCCTAGGTATGGATGAAGAGAAGAAGGTTTACTGTAGACACGAGAGAAAGCACAGCCACAGGCATCAGGAAGAGTCCAGACGGAACCAGGCCAATGGAGGAGATTCAAAGAGGAAGAGAGGCGGGCAGTGGTGGTGCACGCCTTTAATCCCAGCACTCGGGAGGCAGAGGCAGGCAGATTGCTGTGAGTTTGAGGCCAGCCTGGTCTACAAAGTGATCTCAGGACAGCCAAGGCTACACAGAGAAACCCTGTCTCAAAGGCAAGGGAAAGGAAGCAGAAGCCCAGCCCCAGGAAGAGGAGGTTAGAAATTCTGGGAGAAGCCACAGGTACTTAGTGAGACTTGTCCCAGGTTCCTTTGAGACCTAATAGTTGGGACTATCAGGGACAGGACAGCACGCGCATGCACACACCCACCCATAAAAGCCAGCACTACACATATGGCAGGCAAGTACTCAATCACAGAGCCACACCCCAGCCGAGGACTGGTTGGGCGTGGTGGCGCACGCCTTTAATCCTAGCACTCGAGAGGCAGAGAGAGGCAGGTGGGTTGCTGTGAGTTCGAGGCCAGCCTGGTCTACAGTGCGAGTCCAGGACAGCAAAACAAAACAAAACCAAAAAAAGAAAACAGATCTGGGGCCACAGGCGGCCCTAGAGGCTGCTCTTGGCTGATTGCCTTCATGAAGCTGGGCAATCCGTCACACTCAGGGTAGTTTAATGAGCTGTCAAGGACAGCTATGCCCCTTTCGAAGTGGACATAAGTGGGCACAGGTGCACCACAGCCATCTTACTCTCCATGCCAACGAGGAGCTACAGCAAGTGGGAGAGCCATGGCTAAGGCTGGGGTTGCTGTTTGTAGATACAAGGAGTGCAGGTTGCTGGTTGGGGCTGGCAGCCAGCACTTTGCAGCAGTGTCTGACCTCTGACCTCAGGATTCTCTGGGACCAGGTGACTCTCTGCGTTGGCCCTGGGGACACCCAAGTGACCGTGTGACAACCCGGGACCTGTGGTCATGATGGTTATACCCAGGAGGGAGGGCTGTCACAGGCAGATGCTCCCGGTTCATCCACCTTAGCTGTCCAGACATGGTAGTGACTACTGGGAAGTTACAGGGCTCATAAGAAGAACTAGGAGTTTGGGGACGGCATCCAGGTGGCTGTGTGACAGAGGGGGTACTCTGAGTACTATCATGCAGGGGCACAGTATTTAAACAGTAAGGACTCGTTACCCTGAGATCTGTAAGCACTGGTCATTGTCACCTGTAAGCAGTGACATAAGATCAACAGTTAGGCCCTGGATACCCAAATCCTTCCCTCTTGACCTGGGCCCTTGGACATGAGGGGAGGGCTCACCTCACTGTGGCCAGAGTGAGCGTGCCTCAATTTCTTCCTTTCTTTCTTTTTTTATATATATATAGAGAGAGAGCTCTGCCTGCATGTACATCTGCAGGCAGAGGAGGACATCAGATCACATTATAGATGGTTGTGAGCCACCATGTGGTTGCTGGGAATTGAACTCATGACCTCTGGAAGAGCAGACAGTGCTCTTAACCACTGAGCCATCTCTCCAGCCCCAAGGAGGGTGTTTTCTATCTCAGGGGCTGGGATACACCTGGGCACCCTCAGACTGAAGAAAAGCCAGGCATGAAGGGACAGGACAGGCTTCCAGAGTGGGCTGGGCTCTGTCCTGGAGCTTCCAAGGAAGGAGGAAGGGGCTGAGTTCATTAGCAGTTCCACACTTGAGCTGTGAACGATAAGGGGACAGGGGTAGCCAAGTCTGCACGCGGGCCTGTCTCTCTGCAGTCCTGGCTCTGACTGGGCCCTGGCTTCCCTGCCTCTGAGGGCCAGGATTGGGGAGCCAGCCCCAGGGAGGAGGCCAGGGAACTCCTCCCAAGGCTGGAGAGCAGGCAGGTGGTGGAGCTAGGCGCATCCTTCTGTCTGTGGCTCCCTTTGTTCCAGCGTTGGCCTGGATTGGGAACTGTGCCCAGGGCCACTTTGCTGCTGCTGCTCCTAAGTGACAGTGCAATGGACCTCTGCACAAAAGCTGTCAGTCACAGATCTTCTGTAGCCCGTCTAGAAACAACCTCATGGGACATTGGTGTGGTTCAGTGCAGCTCTGGCCTTGGTTCTGAGCCAGCAACCTCTGGTTGGTTTGGGCTTTGTCTCTCCACGCACCCCCCCACCCCCGTGCCCCAGCCTCCCGCTGCCCCCAAGTCCTGATCTGGTTTCACTGCCTAGATGGGCTAGTATAACCACAGATATCCTTCCAATGCCGAACTCATTTGGAAAATGCTGGTGACTAATCTGACTGCCTTCCCCACCTCCCCATTTCTCACAGGAGTGTGGGCCGAATGCTCGCTCCTGCCCCCACCCCACTCCTGTTAGTAATTTGCCAAAGGCTCCTGGCCATAAGCCCTACTGGCATGCTTCCCAGAGGAGTCTCAACCACCAACCTCATTTTTCTTTACTTTTTTTGAAAAACATCTATTTGTGTGTGTGTGTGTGTGTGTGTGTGTGTGTGTGTGTGTGTGTGCGTGCGTGTGTGTGTTTGTATGTGCGTGTGCTCTTGTGCCACAGCATAAATGTTAAAGTCTGAGCACATCTTCTGGGAGCCGATTCTTTCTTTTCCCCCTGTGGGTTCTCAGGGATCCAATTCAGGAAGTCAAACACAACTGCAAGCATTTTTACCCACTGAACTGAGCCTCTGGCCTTTAGGCCCTTAATTATTTATTTATTTGTTTGTTTATTTATTTATTTATTCATTTATTTATTTAGTATGACTTAGTTTTAGGTAGCCCAGGCTAGCCTTGAATTCCTGATCCTCCTGCCTCAATATCCACGTGCTGTGACTATAAGCCACCATGTCCAGCTTTTTAAGACATGGTCTTAGCAAGGCAGTGATTGTGTATGCCTTTGGTCCCCGTACTCAGGAGGCACAGACAGCTGGATCTCTGTGAGTTCAAGGCCATCCTTGTCTATAAAGTGAGTTCCAAGACAGCCAGGGCTGTCACACAGAGAACTCTGTCTCGGGGGGTGGGGGGGAAGACATGGTCCCACTCTGTAGTCTAGACTAGCCTTGAATTGGCTGTGATCCTCCTGCCTCTGATACCTGAGTGCTGGCCCCACAATGTGTATTATGTCCCAACTTCAATGACCAACCTTCTAATTCTACCTGGCATTTAGGAAGCAGGAAGGTTCTAGACACAACTCCAAATGGTATAATATATATGAAGTTGAGGTCCTCAGGACTCTTGTCCAGTGTTATCATGAGCAGGAGCAGACTTGGGTGTTCAGGTGGGACAAGGTCAACCCTGCTGGGTTACTACCAGCTCTGGACCATGAGGGTGTATAGTACCTTCATGGGTAATAGCTGCCTTGTGTGAAAGCTTTAAACTTATGTGTCCCTCGAAGGCAGGAGAACAAGTGATAGCTCCAGGTATGTGCCCCAACACGAGTCTGCCAGGTCCTCTCAATCTGAAGAGGCCTTCTGGGGCCACCAGCTGCTGACCTTAGATGGAAGGAGGAGATGGGAAAGGCCCATCTGTTGGGGTGGCATCTCCGCAGAGCCTGTTTCTGTGCCCAGACCAAAACAGCCCCTTTGGAGTAGTCTCTGTGATCTGCAGGCAAAGGCAGGTACAAGCCAGCTTTCCAGATGAACTTTTCTGTTTCCAGCTCCCCAACTACTGCAGTTGCTGGCCGGGAGTCAAGGAAGCAAGGTGCTGCAGAAGTCAGCCACAGGGGCTGCCGGGCTGCCTCCGGAGGCTGGTGGAGGGCTCAGGATGTGCTGCTTGAAAATTGTGTAAACAGGTTTGGAGCTCTCTTTTCCCGCCCCCCCCCCCCCCCCCGCCCCATACAATACTTCCCAACCACAGTTTTCCTTCCTCCACTTCTCCCAGCCTCTCCCAGCCCCCAGATCTACTTGTCTGTTTCCCTTCAGGGAAGAGCAGGCCTCCCAGAGATACCGACCAAACAGGGCAGAACAAGGTACGATAAGGCCAGGCACAACAACAGCAACAAAACCTATTGGCTAAGTAAACCACACAGCATCAACTTGGCATCTTAACCATTTTTCATTTTTTCAAGACAGGGTTTCTCTGTGTAGCCCGGGATGTCCCAGAATGCACTCTGTAGACCAGGCTGGGTTCAAAACTCAGAGATCTGCCTGCCTCTGCCTCCCAAGTGCTGAGGCTAAAGGTATGTGCCACCACGCTTGGCCATTTTAATCATTTTTAAGTGTGTAACTGAGGGACATTTAAGCACTTTCACAATCCTCCGCTTCCTCTTCTTCAATTTTGGAGATAAAGGGGCCCAGCCTAGCCTTAAACTTGTAATCCTCCTGCATCCTGAGAGCTGGAATGACTGCTTTGTGTCACCATGGCTAGCTCTAGAATCTCCTAAGGCACTTACCAGTCTCCTTCCTCCCCACACCCTGCTCTGGCAGCCAGTCTTCTATTCTCCCTCTCTGACATCTCTCGATTTAATCTGGATACTTTTATGAAGTCAGGCATGGTCCCAGCACTCAGCAGAGGCAGTCAAATCTCTATGAGTTAGAGGTCAGCCTGGTGTACACAGCAAGTTCCAGGCCAGTCAAGGCTACATAGCAAGACCCTGTCTAAAATAAACAAACAAACAACAAAAAAGGCTAGTTGGCACTGGATAGATACAGTTTGTCTACTAGTCCTTGGCTGATAAACTTTGGCCTGTTTTCACCTTTTGTCTACTGCTGTGGATGGTTTTGGTTTTAACACTCAAATTTCAATTTCTGCTTGAACTCAAAAACCAGCTAACCAACCAACCAACCAAATAAAACACAAACAAACAAAAACCTGGAATCACACACTATTTGTCCTTTGTGTCAGACTCTCAACACTTGGCTTAATGTTTTCCAGATATTTCATTTGCAGTGGTGCGTAATTTGGTTCCCTTCTATGGCCAGTGAATACTCAAGTGCATGAAGAGTCATGTTTGTTCTCCCGTTCACCCACTAACAGACATCGGGTGTTTCTGCATACTGGGAACATTCCCGTATAGACAAGTAGTGATGACTGCATCATCTCTCTGAAAACGCACAAACCTTAGTGGCAGAACAGAATCCCTCCCTCTAGTCTGGCCCCGTTCCATCCTCTGCACCTAGGGGACAGTCCCAGCACCACATCAGCTCTGTGTGGCTGTGCACACCCGCAATCCTGCAAACCTCCTGTTGACTGCAGGAAGACCAGGGCTTCAAGGTTAGCCTTGGCTACATAGCAAGTGTGAAGCCTTGTCAAAAGAGAGAAGAAGAGAGGGAGAAAAGTGATAGAAAGGTGCCAGGGCTGTGAGCCAGGCAGGCTCTTCTTGGCCCTGCCTGTGAGGCCACTCCTTGCTTGGCAAACAGCACGTAGGAAAGTTCTGATACTAAGGATCTAGCCCATTTTTGTGAACTTTATTTGGCCTAGGTAACACACGTCTGTGACTGACTGTAACCCCAAAAGGTAGGAGGTTTGCATGCAGGTGGAGGCTGCATGCTCGCTCTGTTGTATGTGAGGGCAGCACCATTTCCCCAACAGTAACATCGTATCTTAGAAGCTGTTCCTACAATGCAGGGAGTCTTTATATATATGTGTATATATATATATATATATATATATTTGTTTTGTTTTCGAGACAAGGTTTCTCTGTGCAGCCTTGGCAGTCCTGGACTCACTTTGTAGACCAGGCTGGCCTCAAACTCACAGCGATCCTCCTGCCTCTGCCTCCGAATGCTGGGGGCACAAGTTCTTTAACTGTTACAGAGAAAAACAGTGAAGGATACATTTTAGCTTCTCTGAGGGTTCCCTGACACAAACGTTTCAGTTCCTCTAGAACAGTGGTTCTCACCTTTCCTAATATTGCAACCTTTAACACAGTTCTTCATGTGGTGACCTCAACCACAAAATTATTTTCTTGCTATTTCATAACTGCAATTTTGTTACTTTTTTAAACAAATACTTTTTATTTATTTAATTTTTAAATTTATGTGTGTTGGTGTGAGGGTGTCAGATCTTGGAGTTACAGACAGTTGTGAGCTGCCATGTGGGTGCTGGGAATTGAAAGAGCAGGCAGTGCTCTTAACCACTGAGCCATCTCTCTAGCTCCCAATTTTGTTACTTTCATGAATCCTAATGTACACATGTTATGCAGGATATCTAATATGCAACCCCTGTGGAAAGGTTGTTCAATCCCCAAAGGGGCCACGACACACAGGTTGAGGACTCCTGCCCCAGAATCCGGTTGGAATGGATTTCTGAACCTTCTCCGCGTCTTGGCAGCACCCCTTCAGAGCCAGACTAGAGGGCAATCTTGGAGACAAAGCTAGGCAATGTTTAAACACTAGATGTCCGGAGAAAGCCCACTTCTCGTGGTTTTGGAGAATTAAGGTTCTGACGTGGTGATTGGTTGGCTTTAGCCTGCTGGTGCCTTGGGGCTCAATAGCGCTTACAGCATCTCTCCAGTCTCTGCCTCTGCCTCTAACACTCCTCGTTCCCCAGGGCAGCTGAGTCTGGCCATGCTGAACTTGGTGCAGCTGTACAGTCCTGAGCCCCTTTTCCTTCCTTCTTTTCTTTCTTTTTCTTTTCTGTTTTTTCCGAGACAGGGTTTCTCTGTGTAGCCTTGGCTGTCCTGGACTCGCTTAATAGACCAGGCTGGCCTCGAACTCAAAGCGACCTGCCTGCCTCTGCCTCCCAGAGTGCTGGAATTAAAGGCATGTGCCACCACCGCCCGGCCTTTCCTTCTTTCTTGAGCCAAACCAAGGCGGCTTGGGTGAGGTATCCAGCACCTGCAGGACTCAGACCTGGTCTGGCCATCAATGGGACAGCACATCCTCTGGCAGCATCTGCTATTGTCTTAAGCACACTGATTAAGGCCAAGCCACACAGTGGGGTATGTATGACTGGAAGCAGCTCTTAAGCCACAATCCAGACCACAGTGGGACTCAGCTGTCTAGTGGCAGGGCACTACAGTGTCTCTCCACGCCAATCACCAAGGCCTGGCATGGTGGTGTTACAGGAACTCGGAACAATTGACAGCCCCCAGAGGGCGCTGCGCCCTCGCGCCTTGGGGAGCAAAGCGAAAGTTGCTCCAGCCACGAGGGGCGCAGTTGCGCGTGGGTGCTGCCAGGGCGGGGGTGGTGGTCAGGAGAGTCAGGTCCTTGGGAATCTTTTTGTACTGCCCCAATCCCAGGTCCCTGCGCCTGGGGCCCCCAGAGAGAAGCGCCCCATAGATACTGTGCGAGTGACTGCAGCATGGGGTCTTGGGGGCGCGCGGATCAGGGTCCCGGGCTCACCCGCACCACCCAGGCGGGGAGGGAGACTGAGTTGGGCAGCTAGGGGTGCCTGGGCGCGCCAGGCCGTCGGGGGGAAGCGCGGAGGCGGGCACTCCGGGAGGGCGGGGGCCGAGCTTATAAAGGCCCGCAGGCGGGAGCCGGGAGAGAGCCGCCCGAGTCGCCATCCCGCCCAGCTCGGCCTCTGCGAGCCACCCTGAGTTCCGCTCGGGGCCGGCTGACACCCCAGCGCGCGCGGGTTCCGGTCGTCGGTATCAGAGGGCGCGGCCGGTCCGAAGACGAGGCCCGCGGGAGGTCGTGGCCGCGGCGCGCCGCACGTGCGGAGACCCGCCCCGAGTGCCATGGCGCGCGGTTTCCTCGGCCCTCGCACCTCCCTTTAGCCACTGCGGCGCGACCCCGGGCGGTCCCCGGGCCACGGGGCATGGAGCCGCACGTGCTGGGCGCCGGGCTCTACTGGCTGTTGCTGCCCTGCACGCTCCTGGCGGGTGAGTGGAGGGCGCAGGCGGGAAGGCTGCGTCCGGGGACCCCTGTGCTGCGCTGCCGGGCCCCGCGAGGGTGCGCCCGGGCGAGCTTCGGCGAGGAGATTCCGCGGGACTCGCGGCCCGGGGCGCCCACATTCCTGAGGCGTGAGCGCGCTGGCGGCCTCCGTGGGCCCGGGCCGGGCACCGAGTGGAAGCACGGCAAGGCAGCGGCGGTCGTCTGAGCCCCAGATAGCGCTGGGCGTCTCCGCGCGGGCTGGGAGGAGAGGCCCCGGCGAGGGGCTCTTAGTGTCTGAGACATAAGGGGAGCGCGAATTTCTCTTTCGTGTTTAAGAAAGAAGAACGGGGGGGGGGGGGTAGTCAAACTTGCATCATGACTTCCTGACCAATCTGGGAGAAGGCGGCGTTCTTCTGCCTGGAACTTTCAAGTCAGTAATGTCCTACGGGCCCTAGGCGCAGCCCCCAGCGTTCTTAGTCCCAGTTCTGAGGGTGTTTGTCCCATGCCTTAGAAAAAGCTGCTGTCTTTCTCCTGCCCTACTTGGTTACCTTCCAGAGGGACTGGGGCACAGGGCGCCCCAGGAGGCTCTGCCTGGCGTCAGATCTGGAGTTCTCCAATCGTGGCATGTGCCCCTTGCTTGCAAAGAGCTTTTCTCCTTTGGTGTCATAGGTGCTGAGCTCCTTTGGGGCTCTCCCAGTCTCACCCAGGGCACTGTGCCCAGCTGCTCACCCCCTTACACCTCCTGAAGCAGTGAGCTCCCCTCGACAGGCGGCGACCTCGACCTCCACTGTCCGATTAAGTTAGCCCACAGAGAGATGGGGCGTTTTGCCTTGTGAAAGTTTGTCTGCCTTGTGGAAATCCATCTGCTGGGCAGAGAGGTGGGGGATTGGCTGTGTATGAGTCCCTCAGTCCCTCCAGGGACGATGTTTGGCTCATCCTGTTTCGGGGATAGCTCTCTTAGGAACAGGCTCTTGGGGTGTCTGTCAGGCAACCTGGGCAGACCCTACTGCGACCTCCAGCCAGGCGAAGTTTTGATTTGTAGAACCGAAATGTGGTGAGGCATGGGGAGGGGGGGAAGTTTTCAAGGCAGGAATCAATGAAAACCATTGAGCTTGGAAAGGAGGGAGGAGCCTGGGGACACTGTCCTCAGCTCAGCCTCCACTTAGGAGAGCCAAGGGCCAGGTCCCACATTGGTGGCCTGTAGACAGGCCAACTGTCAAAATAAGCCGAATGGGTGGATGACAGTGTGGAAGGCTGGAACCCTTACAGAGATAGCCTCAATAGGAGGTGTTTCTCAGGACACCTGAGGTCAGTGCTTGGGGACAAGAAGAGCAGGCCAGGGAAGAGGTGGTCTTTTTGTGTGGGGAGAAAGGCTTCCCCCTCTTCATGGAAGAGGTCCTTTTCCACAGACAGGGGCGGTACTTAAACAAACCTGGCAGACTTTTCTCTGACAGACCAGATGGCGAATGTTTTCACATCATGAAATTCTCTTGATGTTTTTTCCAGCCGTTAAAAAAAAAAAAAAAATGCAAAAACCATTCTTTGCTCGTGGGCAGTGCTGAAATCGACGGTGAGCTCAGGTCCAGCCTGCTGCTAGCCAGAGCTTATGGTCCCCCCCACCCCCACCCTGAGGATCAGTCAGGGATTTGAGGTCCCCTGGCTTTTCAGCTGCACTGTGTGGGTGGCAGGGGAATCTTCCAGTCTGAGTCTGGATAGATGTGAAGGAGGCTTCGCCAGCTCAGGGGTTTCCACCCAGCCTGTGTGTTAGTCACCTGGGGAGCTTTCAAAGGCATATTGATGAGTAATGCTCCTGTCTTTCCTTAGGCCCAAACTGTCCCCCCAATAAAGTTCATTCATGAGAACATACTCAGGCACAGGCCATGCCTACCCTGACACCAAGCCTGGGTGTGGGCTTGGCCATTATTCTGGGGGAGGTGGGCAGGGGGCACAGAGCCAGCCAAGAGCTCTGTGTGGTGACACAGGAGGTGCTGGCATCCTGTTCATTTCTATGGGGCGTAGTCATCACTGAGGGACCTCTTGCTGGAAGTGGAACATTCACCTCACCTCTTGCGAGGGCTCCCTCAACCTCCACCCTCTGAACAGTTTGAGCCCTGTGTTTTGGAAACAAGGCCTTCACAGGTTAGTCATCCTAAAGGCTGGGTGCTGGCTCAGGCCTTCTTGGAGGTTTGAATCATCCTGGGGTGCTCAGCCCCCTTGCCACTCCCCTAACAGGATGACAACCTGAAAAGCCAGGCAAGGTGATGCCTCAGTCTCAAGGGACTAGTGAACAGCCCAGGCCGACTTAGCTGGTGTCCTGGAGACCTAGTGGTCAGGACCCAGGAAGGATGTTTGTGCTAGAGAGAGAAAGGACCAGGTCTCCTGATTCTTGGCCTCGCAGGGGAAGCCAATCAGGAACTTAAAATCCAAGCGAGAGCCTGGTAGTAAGAAAGCTCCCTCACTGAGAAATACCTGTGGTAAGGCAACATGGGCTCTGCTCTCAGGGTGCCCAACACATAGCACGGGCGGCACATCCATGGCAGAGCGGCACCTGGGCTTGACAGACTGCCTCTGAGAAGTGTCGCTGTTAACAGTGGGCATGTGTCTTTCTTCTCATTGTCACCATTTACTGTCCACCTGTGAGGCTGGAGGTGGGAAGGGTATCTAGCTCCCCCCCCCCCCACCGCCCCCAGTTCAGACAGGAACCAATCAACCCTCCCTCAGTGGTCAGATCTGTTGTTGGAGCTTAGGGCCAGAGAGAGCAGTAAGATGGCAAAGCCTTTCCTGCTGCTGGTACTGTAGTCTTGGTAGCCACAGAATGGGTGAGGTCCCACTTCCCCCTGCAGCACTGTGTGTGTGTGTGGACTCCCTGCTGAGCTTCAGTGACTAGGCCTGGCAGAGGGGTGGGATCCTGCCTTATGCTGGGGGTGGGGGGAACGGTGAGTAAGCAGGACAGGGAAGCTACCAGATGGCACTGTGTTTAGGGGAGGAGCTGGAGACCACTTGAGAACTGAGGGAGAATCATGTGTCATGCCATATTCTTATTGCAGGTGGTCCCTAGCAGCCAGGGAGGAATGTCCTGCAGGAGGAAGTGACCTTGCTGGGGTGGGCAGAAATGCTGGCTTCTGATCCTGGCCCCAGGCTGTTTCCTGGGTGGTGTCTCTGCCTGCCTGTGTTGACAGTACTGAGTTCTCTCTCTTACTTTCAGAGTTGGGGAGGGCAAGCCCTTTGACTCCAGGACTGGGCCCTGTGTGAGCCTGTCCCCCTGTGCTTCTGAGACCTCCTTTCAGCTCTGTTACTATTTTAGAAATGTAATTAGATGCTCATTTCTTCATTTGCATTTCACTCTCCTTACTAAAGTTCAGCTTTTACACCTGCCTTCTATCCCACTATGGGTTTTTGAACTCCCTGTCAGAATGCAGCTGTTAGGATTCATGTGTGGTGGCGCATGCCTTTAATCCCAGCACTCAGGAGGCAGAGGCAGGAGGATCTCTGTGAGTTCGAGGGCAGCCTGGTCTACAAAGTGAGTCCTGGATAGCCAAGGCTACACAGAGAAACCCTGTCTTGGGAAAAAAAGAAAAGAAGAATTATTCACACCAGCCAAGGACAATACAGGCAGTAAACTTTAAATCCCTACCCAGATCTAGCCAATGGTCAGAACATTCTCCACAGTTGAGTGGAAAGTGGGATATGACTTTCTCATGTACTCTGGTGCCTCACATTTGGCCATGTCCCCTGGAGGGGGAGACCTGGTGGCACTCAGAGGAAGGACAGCAGGTTACCAAGAAGAGACTTGATACCCTATGAACATATACAGAGGGAGGTAATCCCCCTCAGGAACAGTCATAGGGGAGGGGAATAATGGGAAAATGGGAGGGAGGGAAGAATGGGAGGATACAAGGGATGGGATAACCATTGAGATGTAACAAGAATAAATTAATTAAAAAAAAAGAATTATTCATGGAATTAATTCACAGGCCCAAGATCATATGGATGGAAAGGGACAGCCCTGGGAGGAAATTTCTTTGTCCTCTTTGCTGGCTGGTACCTACTAAGGTCACTGGGAGGACTAGGAGTCTGCTGGGACAGGCTGTAGGTAGAGGCGCTTGTGGGCGAAAGGCAACAGATGGCAGCCAGTCCCTTCATCTTCCTCCGAACTTGCGTGGCCTTTTCTAGGCCTCATCACCTCCCCTGTAAATGGAGCTATAGAAAGCTTTAAGACCACTTCCAGACTCTGATTTCTAGTCCCTGGGCTGTGACTCTCAACACCTGGGCTTGGGGAGGTGACTGGATCAGCTGTCTTTGGAGAAAGGCCAGTCCTTCATCCAACACTTCCTCCTTGGTCTTGGTGGTTGGGTGCCCTTGCGTACTTTCCCATGCGTGCTGTGCAGGGCCAGGAATTGGCCATCAGCGACTAAGGTCAGGGCTCTGGGAACGGAGTACGATGAGGCTTCCTGCCCTGGTTCCTGTCAGCATGAAGGACTCTTCTTCAGAGAGGTAGGGACAAGCCAGGCATGGTGGTGCACACCTTTAATTCCAGCACTTGGGAGGCAGAGGCAGGCGGATCGCTGTGAGTTCAAGCCCTGCCTGGTCTACAAAGTGAGTCCAGGATGGCCAAGGCTACACATAGAAACCCTGTCTCAAAAACAAAAACAAAAACAAAGAGAGGTAGGGACTGGTGCCCTCACTTCCCATGCACGGGACCTGTCTCCAAGAGGGTCTACAGTCCCGTACCCTGCATGGCACACCACGCTGCACACTCAGAGTGCAGCTCCCTGAACCTGAACCCTCCTGGTCATTCATGCGCCCTCTCATCTAGGTCAATGGGACAAAGTACCGGGAAGCAGCCGGGAGCCATGTTCTCGTTCCAGGCCAGTGGCGCCTGGGCATGGGGTGGGCGTGGGAGACGGGACTAGTGGTGGTCATGTAAGAGCAGTCACTCTTCCTGACCAGGCCTGAGGGCACTGTGAGCCCTGCAGGTGTTCATAGGTGGAGAGAGGAGCAAAGGCTGCCGTTACACCCACAAACAGGCTCCCATTAGCTCCCCCTCACAGGGGCCCTGTGATGCCATCCAAAATGGTATTCCCCAGGAACGGCATCCTAGACAGGGCAGCCAAATAGTGCCATCCCAAAGGACTCTCTAGGAATGACCTTCCAAACAGGTCTCTCCAACAATCCTTCAAGTGAGGTATCCCAGGAGCACCTTCCGAAGTCTGTTTCCTTCTCTATCTGGACAGAGCAGTGTCAGTGGACAAGGCACATGAACCAGCTGCCTGGTGCTGAGTGGGCTCTGAAGGCCAAGCTGGCTTAGGTGGCCAAGGAAACCCAGGGTGGGGCTAAGAGCTGCAGGAAGAGGTGGCTGTAGGATGGAGGGAGTTAGCGTGGATGGAGGGAATAGGTAGAAGGTCACTGCACGTTCCAGGGCCCTCTGCCTCCTTAGGAGACCAGCTCGTGCTTGGTGGGTAGTGTGCTGCTAGAACTGGGGGGCCACAGGGGTTGGGAGTCGGGGTGTGGGAGGGAGGCTGAGCAGAGCCTAAGGCTCTCCTCATAGCCAAGTTTTCTTTTCCTTTTTTTTTTTTAAAGATTTATTTATTTATTATGTATACAGTGCCCTGCCTGCATGTGGCCCTGCCCACCAGAAGAGGGCACCAGATCTTGAGCCATCATGTGGTTTCTGGGAATTGAACTCAGAACCTTTGGAAGAGTAGGCAGTGCTCTTAACCTCTGAGCCATCTCTCCAGCCCCTTTTTTTTTTTTTTTTTTTTTTTTTTTTTTGGTTTTTCGAGACAGGGTTTCTCTGTGGAGACTTGCCTGTCCTGGACTCCCTCTGTAGACCAGGCTGGCCCCGAACTCCCGGCGAGCCGCCTGCCTCTGCCTCCCGGGTGCTGGGATTAAAGGCGTGCGCCACCACACCCGGCCAAGTTTTCAATTATAGTTGCTCCCTTATCTGTATGGTACATGCTCCAAGACTCCCGGCTGGAGCTTGTTTTGGTGACCAAAGCCTGAACTCCGGACTACACTGGAGGCTGAGACAGGAAGGTCACAAATTCAAGGCCTATATAGATCACGAACCAGGTGCTGTTTCAAAGTAAAAAGCGGAAAGGGGGGGCTAGTGACGTAGCCCAGTGATAGAAAGATGGCCTGGGATATGTGATATCCTGGGTTCAGTCCCCAGTACCAGGAAAAGCAAAGCAAACAAACAAACAAACAAAAAACCCTGGTGAACCTCTTGTGGTATAGTCAATAAATCACTTTTCCTAAAACAAACAAATACTTATGGTAGATGTTGGAAACCTGACATTGTACCAAACAAACTATGTCGATTGTCACTCTATATACACACCTGTGACCAGATTTAGTTTACATATTAGGCTCAGAGGTTAACCATAGTAGCTAATAATAAGATCTAGTAATTACCATCATATATGGCATTAAAGGCTATTTAAGCCCAGCATCGTGGCACAGCATTTATTCCCAGCACTAGGGAGGCAGAGACAGACAGATCTCTGTGGGTTCTGTGCCAGTCTGCTTCTAGGTTTCAGGGTTTCCGGCCAGCCAGTACTATATAATGAAACACTGTCTTTAAATAAAAAAGGTATTTAAGGGTTTGCAAGATGGCTAACTAGGTAAAGGCTCCCAAAAGTTGCTGCAGTACAAGCACACCACCTCCGTGTATTCACTAATACATAAGTAAAAAAAAAAAAAATTAAAATGTACAAATGCATACTTCCGGAGTTCTTTATTTCATATTTTTGGACTGTGGGTGGATGTAGGAAGGTTGAAAGCTAAGGTCAGCTAAGCACAAATTCTGATTTAACCCTTTGGATTTCTAACACCCCCACCCCTGTTCCCAGGAGGCCTTGATGCTGCCTTAGCTCTTCCTTGTCTCAGCTTTAGTGGCATCTGTTGCATGTGGTCTTCCGCTATAGTCTTGTCACCTCATTGTCTCTTTCCTAGTTGGAACACCCATGGTTGTTTTGGGGCTCCCAGACACAGGAGGAGAACCAGGCAGTGGGGAGGAGGCCTATGTCCTTTCCTTCAGTTGCTCCTAGATTTCCAGTGTCAAGGACACCTCTGTCCTTTCATGTGTTTCTTGGGGCTGGATACCCGATGGGCCCTGTTTCATTTGTGCATAAAGAACACAGATGGTGTCCAGGTAGCCACTCACACTGGCCCCTTGAGGAACTGGCCACCATGGGGAGCTAGCATTGTCTTAGAGGGGACAAGGACAGCTGTCCAGCCAGATCAGCCTCGTGGATGATGTCACATGCCTTAGCCAATATGTACGGCCTCCTGACTCCCTGTAGCCCTCCCAGGAACCCTTTCTGACTGGGGTGAGTCCATTTTTCTGGTATGTTTTAATAGCATAATTATAGGGGGTATTTTTGGTTCTCTCTAACGGGCTGACAGGGTCAGCCACGACTGTTTACCAGGCTGCAATGTGCACGCTATTTTTCTCTGTAAGTATATATAGCTGGGGCCATTTCTTCCCTGGGTTCGGGCTGCTGAGGGACGGTGGCCACTTTGGCCTCCTGTGGTTTCCTTTGCCATTGAATGGGAGCTTAAAATGGGCCCAAAGGAACAGCTGCTGGGCTCTGAGGAGCATGAAGCTGGGCTGGCCTCCTGTCTTAGTTACTGTTCTATTGCTGTGATGCAGCGCCATGACCAAGGCAGCTTAGAAAAGAAAACATTTAATTGGGGGCCTGCTTACAGTTTCAGAGAGTTGGGTGACTGTCGTGGTGGGGAGCACGGCATCAGGCAGGGCTGGGCGCTCAAGCAGTAGCTGAAAGCTTTACTTCTGACCCACCAAGATGGAGCCGAGAACATGAGACTGGGCCTGCTGTGTGGGCTTTTGAAACCTCAGCCCACCCTAAGCAACACACCTCTTCCAGCAAGGCCATGCCTCCTAATCCTTCCTAAAAAGTCCACCAGCTGGGAGCCAAACCTTCAAATACACGAGCCTCTGGGGGCCAGTCTCATTCAAACCATCACCCTTTCCATCCATGCCCCGAACCGTGCCAGGCGGGATACCTGCTCAGCCTGGTAAAGGCCTTTAGAGGATGTGTGTTAGCCCTCCTCCCTGCTGCTTGGTTCTCCTCCTGTGTCTAGGAGCCATCTCCATTCTCCAAGCCTTGGCCATCCTCCCAAAGATGGCTTGAACTGCCAAGGAAGTAAATCCCCAGGCTCTGCACTGAAAGCCTGTTCTTCTTGGGGAGGATGAGGTGTGGGTCCCCCACAAATGGTCTGAAGTGAACCTTGGAGACTACCAGCATAGGGGTTTGTATTCATCTCCTGGAACCCCAAAAACCTGGGGTCTCTGTGCTGACACCTCGCACTCCAGCTCCCAGCAGGTGTGTCTGCCCCTGTGCTGTGGCTCCAGCATGCTCCGGGCCCGCCTGCCCTTTTCTCTCTCTCATGTATTTGATTTCTATGTATGGTTAAAACAGTGTTCAACAGCATTATCCTGACATTATGAGGAGTTTTAATAGGGAAGTGAGGGGAGCTGGAGAGATGGCTCAGCAGCTAAGAGTGTGTACTGCTCTTGCAGGAGACTGATGGTCAGCTCCCAGCACCCACACTGGGACTCTAGGGGCACCTGCACTCATGTGTACCTTCTCCCATCCCCCACACTCTGTAGACTCTGTAGACCAGGCTGGCCTTGAACTCACAGAGATCTGCTTGCCTCTGCTTCCCGAGTACTGGGATAAAAGGCATGTGGCACCACCTCTTGGCCTTGCACATATACACATAGATTAAAAGAAAATAAAGCTGGGCGTGGTGGCGCACGCCTTTAATCCCAGCACTTGGGAAGCAGAGGCAGGTGGATTGACTTGAGTTTGAGGCCAGCCTGGTCTACAAAGCGAGTCCAGGACGCTCAAGGCTACACAGAGAAACCCTGTCTCGAAAAAACAAAAACAAAAAACCAAAAACGCTGGGCATGGTGGCACATGCCTTTAATCCCAGCACTTGTGGGGGGTGTGTGTGGGAGGAGGGGAGGGAGGGAAACGGGCAGGGGGCCAGAGCCAGGCATATCACTGTGAGTTCGAGGTCAGCCTGGCCTACAAAGTAAGTCCAGGACAGCCAAGGATACACAGAGAGACCTTGTCACGAAAAACCAAAAAAAAAAAAAAAAAAAAAAAAAAAAGAAAATCTTCAAAAGGGAAGATGAGGCCATCCACTAGCCTGATGGCTGTTTTTCCTTTTCCTTTTAGCATGTCTGAGGGCTGGTGACAGTAGTGACCCCAGGGCTCCTGTATGTTCTGTGCTGAACTTTGAGCTACTGTATCTGTCCTGGGCAGGGTTTTTGGTGTCCTGTTTGTGAAGGAGTGGATTGGCAGTTTGTCCCAGTTGCCCAAGATGCCTCTGGACAGGTGAGGTCACTCTGTGGGCAGCTGAATACACCCAGTCCTGATTCGCGTCCTGTTACCCATATCACCTATGGTGAGATGGTCACATGCAACCTTACAGAGGCCATCCAGGCTGTGGCCCATTGCCCGGCCCTGGCCTCTGCCTGCGAGTGGGGCCAGGACCGTTTTCCTCCCTCTCTTGTAGTCTAGCTACCTCGAGTGGCCAGTCTCTTCTGTGCATGGTTTCTTCCAGCTCCGTGGGGATCTAGTTGCTCGCTCTCTCCTGCCTGTGCTGCTGAGGCCAGTGGCACCCACAGCTGTCCCTGCCTTCCCAGGCACATGCCAGTGTCCTTGTCTCCAAGTAACCCCAAGAGCTGCATCACCCACTGTGAGAGCCTTGGACCTTTGACTTTCCTGTCACACCTACCTCCCTGTGCCATCAAGTGGGAGAGTAGCTTCTGAGTTGGCAAGTCCCTATTTCTTTAAAATCCTTTTTTGGGGGCTGGAGAGATGGCTCAGAGGTTAAGAGCATTGACTGCTCTTCCAGAGGTCCTGAGTTCAATTCTCAGCAACCACAGGGTGGTTCATAACCATCTATAATGTGACCTGATGCTTTCTTCTGGCCTGCAAGCATACATGGTGGGGCACGGCATACGTAATAAATTTCAACACCCCCTCCTTTTTAAATTTTTGTTTTGTTTTTTGAGACAGGGTTTCTCTGTATAGCCTTGGCTGTCCTGGACTCGCTTTGTAAACTAGGCTGGCCTCGAGCTCACAGCGATCCCCCTGCCTCTGCCTCCTGAGTGCTGGGATTAAAGGTGTGTGCTACCATGCCAGGCTAAAAACCTTAAAAAAAAAAAAAAAAAAAAAGATTGATTTATTATTATTACATATACAGTGCTCTGGCTGCATGTACACCTGCAGGCCAGAAGAGGGCATCAGATCTCATTATAGATGGTTGTGAGCCACCATGTGGTTGCTGGGAATTGAACTCAGGACCTCTGGAGGAGCAGACAGTGCTCTTAACTGCTGAGCCATCTCTCTAGCCCGTAAAAGATTTCATTTTTGTGTTTGGATGTGCATGTGTGTACACGTTCATGTGTGAGCGTGTGCGTGTGCTATGGTGCATATGTGGAGGTCAGAGGATAAGCTCAGATACTGGTCCTTGCCTTCTACCTTGTTTGCCGTTGTGCTGTGTCTTCCAAGCTAGCTGCCTCGTGGGCTTCTGGAGGATTCTCCTGTCTCTGCCTCTCATCTGACCATAGGAGTGTTGGGGTCACAGACACAAGTCACAGTTTACATGGGTTCCAGGGATATCACTCAGGCTGTCAGACTTTCACCAAGTCTCCCCAGCCCACGTAGCCTGGTGGTTGGTTGGTTGGTTGGTTTTGTTTTTTTTTTTTTTTTTTGAGGCAGGGTTTCCTTGTGTAACAGAGCCCTGGCTGTCCTGGACTCCAACTCACAGCGATCCACCTGCCTCTGCCTCCCGAGTGCTGAGATTAAAGGCATGCGTCACCACGCCTGGTTATAGCCTTGTGTTTTTGTTTAGGGTTTGTTTTGTCTTTTGTTTTTTGAGCCAGGGTTTCTCTGTGTAGCCTTGGCTGCCCTGGACTCACTTTATAGACCAGGCTGGCCTCAAATTCACAGAGGTCCGCCCACCTCTGCCTCCCGAGTGCTGGGATTAAAGGCGTGTGCTACCACTACTGGATTAGCCTGGTTTCTAAAGAGAACATGGCAGAGGCATGTAGCATAGTAGGGGTGCAGAGTTCTCCCACAGAGTCAGAGCTCTGCTCCAACAACCCTGCCCTCCAGCCCTAGCCCCCTCAGTGTCTCTGTCAGCAGTTTCCCTGCTCTGCCTTCCCGGGTGGGTCCCCAAGGATGTCCTTCTAGACATCTTACTCTCATCCAGGGCTTAGTCACTCTGGCCCCCCTTGTGCCCCCCTCCTGCCCCAATATCCACTCACCTGTCCTCTCCTCTAGGCATCTGGTCACTGCCCTTGGCGTTCACTTGCAAACTCATCTGTCTGTAAGACCTGTTCTGGCCCAGGCTGTCTTAGGCTTTGGGCTCCCCTGACTCCTCTCAGTTTCCGGTACACCTGCACAGGGCCCCGAGTGTTTTCCACCTGAAGTGTTGCCAGCACCCAATGGAAGCCTCCACCCCCCCCCCCCATCTTAGCTCAGATGTGTGAGGTTCATCCCGGCTTCTGTGCGCTGCTGCTCCCTTGTTCAGTTTTCTGACTTTGTAGCCCAGGCTGCCCTGGAACTCCAAACCCTCCTGCCTCACTCTCCGCAGATGGAAGATTACTGCTGTTTGTGTCATAAAGTGCTGTGTGGCGATGACTTCAGCTTTCTGAGGTGCTCAGGTGTATGTGTGTAAAGTCGGAGACAGCCTCCAGCCTCTGGATCCTTCTCACACTGTGTGTGTGAGAAGCCCCGGTGCCCCCACAGTCTGTGTGCAGGTTGCTAAAGATGGGTCTCCTGTGGCTTTGGTTTGTTTTCTGTGGGTACCTGCTGAGCTGGGGCTTGGGCCTGCTGGGCGACCCTTTCTGACTTTATTGCGAAGAGTCTCTTTATGTTTTCCAAGTATTTTTTAAAAATTGAATCGAAAAATCTTTGTTTTGGTTTCTCTTTCATTCTCTATTTTGGGGTGTGTGTGTGTGTGTGTGTGTGTGTGTGTGTGTATGTGTGTTCATGTGTGAACACAGGTACACAAGGAGACCAGAGGCCAACCTCAAGTGTTTGTCCTCAGGAGCTGGCCACCTTATTTTCTAAGAGAAGATTTCTCAGTAGCTAAAACTGTCCTGTTAGACTGGGGCCCAAGAAGCCACTTGTCACTGTCCCCTAGCTCTGGTGTGCGCTACTATGTCCAGCTTTAAATTGTTTTATTTACTTTTTTAGGCAGGGTCTCACTATATATAGCCCTGGCTGGCCTGGACCTGGTTGTATAGATTAGGATAGCTTCAAATTATCCACCTGCCTCTGTCTGCCAAGTGCTGGGATTGCAGGCATGTGCCACCATGCCAGGCTGTTTTTAAGTTTTAAGGCAGGGTCTTGTGCAACTCAGGCTGGCCTCAAATTTCCAGGGTAGCCAAGGGTAGCCTCGACCTTCCTCTTGAGTACTGGAATTACATGTGTGTGCCACTGTGCCTGGTTTATACTTTACTAGGCATTGAGCCCAGGGCTACATGCATGTTAGGTAAGCAGAAAACCAACCAAATGCATACTCAGCCCTGTTTGTGAGTCAGGATCTCACTAAATAGCCCAGGCTAACCTCAAACTCTTCTTTTTTTTTTTTTTTTTTTTTTTTTTTTTTTGAGACAAGGTTTCTCTATGTAGCCTTGGCTGTCCTGGACTCACTTTGTAGACCAGGCTGGCCTCGAACTCACAGCGATCTGCCTGCCTCTGCCTCCCAAGTGCTGGGATTAAAGGCATGCGCCACCACGCCCGGCTTAACCTCAAACTCTTGATACCCCTCCCAAGGGCTGGCATTACAGGTGTCTGCATCCCACCCAGCTTCATTTATTTATTTATTGTTCTGTTTTTTTTTTCCTCCGAGACAGGGTTTTTCCGTGTAGCCTTGGCTGTCCTAGACTCACTTTGTAGACCAGGCTGGTCTTGAACTCACAGCGATCCGCCTGCCTCTGCTTCCCGAGTGCTGGGATTAAAGGTGTATGCCACCACTGCCTTGTGTGGCCTCCTTTATTTTTGATCCTTGGAGTTTGTTATGAATTTGACATTTCGGCCCTCCAGTCACTGTGCGCCACGAGTGTTTTCGTGGTTGGTGCTACTCCAGTCTCCATGGTGTCATTTTAGGGGCAGACCTTTTTAATCCAAACGGTATCCACTTAGCCTGTGTCCTGTGTGACTGCTGTTTGCTCTGTCTGGATGGTCACTTTTCCACAAGAATGTTTTCGCTCCTCAGCCAGTGTGGCTTTCCCTGCCTTGCTGTGTGGCTGGACCTTGTCCTGCCTACCACCCGCCTGGCCGCCTTATGGAATGTCCTGTTCCGCCCCACCCCCACCCACCTGCTCTGCCTTCAGTGCTTGTGTCAGTCTTCACACCCCGCGGGCCTCATCCTGCATCTGAGTGGCCGTTCCTTCCCTCTTTGCACTCCTGTTCTAGGATAAGGCCTGACCAGGGCCTTTGTGATGTGGCCTTGCAACGTGACCTCCTTGGTCTACTGGACCTGGGGCCCCGTGTCCTGACTCCTCTTGTCCTTGTTCCCAGGGACTGTCGTGGCTCTCTCTGTACCCTGTCTACTTTTCCCGCTTTGCACTGTGCCCATGAAGACCCTCAGCATCTGTCTGAAGGTTACGGTAGTTTCTGTGCCGCGCAGATGCTGCACCAAGGGCTCAAAAGGGGTAGGTCTGGGTACTCCGACCACCCTTGTCTTGTGGAATCTCTGGGGAGCCCAAGCAGTCTGTGGCCTCCAGTCATAGAGGCTGTGTGCTAACCATCTGAGTTGTCCCTCTGTCCTAAGGCCTTGGCCTTATCTGGGACAGCATGCCTTGTGAGACCTCTTGCCTCCTTTTCTGTCTCAGTTGGCTGTCCCTTCGGGCCTGTCCTGTTCCTGCTCTGCTATGTGGAGGTGTTTGGACCTATTGCTTGAAGCTTGGACCAGGGGACAGTGGCTGGGCCTTGCATGGCTGCAAAAAAACCCCATAATGCACTCCTGCCTATGCCCGGTGCTCTACCTGCTTTCCTGTCTGTATTGGCTAAGTGGGGTCAAGGAAGGTTGGGAGTTGCCATCCTGTAGGTGGGAAGGGAAGGGTAGGTGACAAGGTGGATGTTGCTCCAGGTCTCAGAGGTCATACCTGTCTAGTCCTGCCTGGTGACATGGTCTCATGGTGACCACATTCCAAGCTGTCCTGATTTCGTTTCTGTTGCTGTGAAAAAGTAGCCAGACAAAAAGGCAATTTAGGGAAGACATGGGTTTTTGTTTGTTTTTCGAGACAGAGTTTCTTTGTATAGCCTTGGCTGTCCTGGACTCACCTTGTAGACCAAGCTGGCCTTGAACACACAGAGATCTGCTTGCCTCTGCCGCCCGAGTGCTGGGATTAAAGGCGTGCCCCACCACACCCGGCAACAGGGATTTATTTTTGGATCCAAGATTCCAGGTTATAGGACAGGTCATCACTGTAGGGACGTCACAGCAGCAGGAGCTCCAGGCAGCCAATCACATCACCTCCACAGTCAAGAGCAGAGAAAACAAATGCCTTTGCAGCCACTTGCTTGGGCTCAGCTTGGTTGCTCTACTCTTTCACAGTCTGGGACCCTCTGCCTAGGGAATGGTGGCGCCCACAGTGGGCTGGGTCTTTCCCACACCAAATAATAACCAAGACAACTTCCCCCCCCACAGACTTACCCACCGGGTAACCTGGTTTAAACAACTTCTCAGTCAAGACTTTCCTCCCAGGTGACTGATTCTGCCCTTTGTCAGGCTGACAGTTAAAACTAGCCATCACTAAGACCTTATCAGTGGGCGCAGACCTTCTCAGCTTGGGGGAGGACAGCGGGCAGGCCCTTATCTCCAGAGATCAGAAGTGTCGGGTAGAGGCATGCAGTGCTGTGGGAACAGGGACCTAAGAAAGCTGTTGATGTTCCAAGGGTGGTGCTGCGGGGATGGGGGGTGGGGGCCCGGGGCCAGGGGGAGCTTGCTAGAACCTGAACCCTTTGACAGGCAGCCTTCCTTGAGCCGTCTCTGAGCAGTTTGCTCTGTGACCTCTGTAAAGGGCCTCCTGCTTCAGTTTTCGGTTCTCCCCATGGAAACAAGCCCAGAGAGTAGATAAGTAAAGTCTGGGGTGGCGGCAGCTGTGTGTGGTGGTCAGGGGTGCTATGGCTGGCATGTCCTGGGACTACTCTAGACCCTCTTCTTGGCAGCCTGGTAGACAGCAGGTATGGGTGTCTCCTTTGCTGCTTGCTGTTCCGCTGACAGCCAGGGCTCATCCCTTACCTTCTGGGACTCTATCCCTCAGACCGGGAAGCACCAGCCTCTATCTTCATTGTACAGTCATGGGTAAGGCTGGCCTTCCACAGGACCACACGGCAGGGAGTTTTCACTGTGAAGACCTTCCTCCCTGCCTTTCAAGGCAAGCCCCTGCTCTTCTCCCTCCCTCCTCTACCCTTGTCTCGTAGTGGGTGGCTACCCTGGCCTACCACCTCCATTGAAGCTCCTCAGCATGCCCTCGACATCCTCCAGCTCCCTCCCCACTGTATAAAGCACAGGGTTTGAAGCCAAACAGCTCTATCTCTCTGAACCAGAGGCCCAGGTAACCTGAGACACCTTGGTTTTGGGGCTGTGGGAGGAGCTAAAATCATTGCTCTCAAGGACTAGGAGCTCTGAGCTCCCAGGAGCTTCTGGACCAGCAGGCCCAGTTACATTCCAGAGATGACAGGCCTTTCCAGGGGCCAGAGAGGAAGTGGGGGTGTTCACGGCCCCAAGTGTGGCAGGGAGGGTTGAGACACAGTTATCTGTCTCCTCACACACTGGAGGAAGCCTGGCCCTGCTGAAGGGCCTCACCAGCTTGTAGTTTTGCCTTTGGGAGGAGAGTATAGACCTAGGTGGGGGCCTCAGGAGATGGTGACAAGGTAGGTGTCTCCGACCATCTTACGGGCTGAAGCCGGAGCCTTCACCCTTTGCCAGACTCAGGCTCAGATATCATCCCGTGATACCCTGGATCACACAGCCCACCTGCCTGCGTCCTGCTCAGGACCTGTTGATGTGAATATAGCAAAGACTGTCCTCCATTGTCCCTATTATCCCAGGTCACTTGCTCCCTTCTTCACTGACCTGTGTTTTGGAGGGAGTGGGTATGGGTGTGCGATAGCCACAAGAGCCCCCTCGGCCATCCAGAACCCTGGGTGATTCCGAGTGACATGTTAGAATTGTGATTGTCAGTGCCAGGTGCAGGGTTCCGCAGGGCGGTATGCGGCCAGCCTCCAGGCTTGCTGTCTTGTTGAATCCCTTCTGACTCCAGCTGTGCTGCTGGCTGCCTTTGGGCAGCTTACATATCTTCTCTGAGTTTTGAACCCTCCATTTAAAAAAAAAATTAAGTTCATATGCAGGCCTAGAGTGTGGCTCAGTGGATAGGACCCCTTTCTGCCCTCGTAAATGACCTGAGTTCAGTTTCCAGCACTCATATCAAGCGGCTCACAACCGTCTGGGACTCTAGCTCCAGAGGATCCAATACCTTCTTCTGGGCTCCACTCATGTGCACAAACCCATACATAGATGCACACATATACACAGAATTTAAAATAAAGATAAAGTATTTAAATTAGCACATAAAGTATTAGATATCATTATTGCTTTTTTTTCTTTCTTTTTTCTTTTTTTTTTTTTTTTGGTTTCTCTATGTTGTCTTGGGCTTTGTAGACCAGGCTGGCCTCAAATTCACAGCTAAACACCTGCCTCTGCCTCCCCAGTGCTGGAATTAAAGGCATGCACCACCACACCTGGCTCATTCCATTTTTAAACAAACTATATTGTTTGTTTGTTTGTTGTGTTTTGTTTTTGAGGCAGGGATGTGTGGACATTTTTGTTTTTTCTTTTTTTAATTTTTATTTATTTATTTATTGAGACAGGGTCTCTCTGTATAGCCTTGGATGTCCTGGACTTGCTTTGTAGACCAGCCTGGCCTCGAACTCACAGTTATTCTCCTGCCTCTGCCTCCTGAGTGCTGGGATTAAAGGCATGCACCACCATGCCCATCTGTTTTTTCTTTTTTGAGACAGAGTTTCTCTGTCTAGTTCAGGCTGGCCTCAATCTCAGAGATCTACCTGCCTCTGTCTCCTGAGTGCTGGGATTGAAGGTGTCTGCTGCCACACCCAGCCAAAATATGTTTTAGTAAATTCTTCTCACTCCCTTATTTAAATGTTTTAAATTATATTTATTTTATATGTGATTATGCATGTATATATGGTGGGCATGTGGAGGTCAGAGGATAACTTGTAGGAGTCAGTCTTTTTTTTTTTTTTTTTTTTTCCGAGACAGGGTTTCTCTGTGTAGCTTTGGCTGTCCTGGACTTGCTTTGTAGACCAGGCTGGCCTTGAACTCACAGAGATCCACCTGCCTCTGCCTCTTGAGTGCTGGGATTAAAGGTGTGTGCTACCATGCCTGGCTTCAGCCAGTCTTTTTTTTTTAAGTCTTCAGTTGTAAGATTATTGGCTGTACTGTTTGGCCCCACGCCTCTCTGGGACAGCCCCACTGTCCAGGTTACATGGGTGGAAATGCCTTAAAAAATCCAACTCGAAGCGTGGCGGTGGTGGCACACGCCTTTAATCCCACACTCGGGAGGCAGAGGCAGGAGGATCTCTGTGAGCTCGAGGCCAGCCTGGTCTACACAGTGAGTCCAGGACAGCCAGGTTATTACACAGAGAAACCGTGTTTCAAAAACACAACAACAAAAATCCAACTTGAGAAGAGACAGGGCTGGTGTGAAGGAAGGCCAGATCAGATCTCTCACTCTGCAGGCCAGGTTGCAGCTGTAGTGAGCTGCCCATCTTGAGAACGGCAAAGGTTAGCCACCTGCTCGCACCGTTGCCTGTTGCCAGTGTGTGCCTGGGGACACTCTGATGGCTGGCCAGATGAGGCCAGGGGTGGTATTGGATGTCTGCTGCTGGGTGCCTTATGGGCAAGTTACACTGCTTCTCTACACTTGAACGCTTCTCCTTTAAAAATGGGCTTGGACCAGTGAGGTGCCTCAGTGCCTAAGGGTATCAGCTGCCAAGTCTGATGACTTCCTTGCCCAAGGCAGCCCGCAGCTCAGGGACCTGGCCAGAACTCAGAACTCACTGATAAAAGGAGCGAGGCCACAGTGCCCTATATGGCTCCACCTGCTCTGAGACCTTCCGGCTGAACATCTGTGTGCAGGATCTGCTTTAAACCCCATCTGTGCCTCACTATCCTTACCCCGCCATAGCCTCTTCATGTGATAGCTGCTGTCTGTAGGATGTGGCCAGCCGCAGGGGAGGTGGGTATTAGCTGCAGATGCCCTGGGACACACAGTGTGAGCTGAGACACCACCCGTTTCCTTGGGCTTAGCGGGCTCTATCTGCTAGACTGTGAGGACCAAATCATGCATTGTTGAAAGGGAAAGTGGTGGGTAGATGGGCAGCCATCAGGGTTAGCGTATGTGGGTGTCATCTCCGGCCCAGAGAGGTGTCAGGCTCCCTTTGCTGAGGCCTGTCTGTGAATTGATGTTGGAACAGGTCCTAGAAGCCACTGAATATCAGCTATTGGGAAAGGTGAACAGGCCCAGAACCCCGGTGACCTGTTCATCACCCTCTGCCCACTCTGGCCTCAGTGGAAGCAGCAAGTGACAATCCCTTTAACGTCACCCCCTTTCTATCTATCCAGGGAGTAGAGAGACCTGAGGTCTGTCGCAGCCCCTCGCCCCCTGCAGTGTTCTTGCAATGGGTAGTCTCTTAGGAAGCTAACCCATTCTTCCTGTACTGCCCCTGTAGCCTGGTCCAGGGGTGTAGGGCTGGCTCTGTTGTCTTTAGGCCTCTTCCTTCCTGTGAATGGGCCGAGCTCAGCCTGACCCTTCAGAGTGACCCTGAGAGGCCCACAGGAAGCCAAGAAAGGCTCTTTGAGGTCAAAAGCCACATGAGTCAGGAGTCAATCTCAGAATTTCATGGCCCCGTGTTTCCAAGGCCACCCAGGGGCTCAGCAGCCCCACATGTCTACCCAGTAAATGGTTTCCAGGAGGTGAAGAAGGAGGTTTGCAGTCGTAGAGCGAACAGCGAGCTGTCAGCACGCCACAGTGTGTACAGCGACTCTCGTTTGGTAGCCTTTGAAGCAGGGAGAATCGTCAACCCACTTTACAGATGAGGAAACTGAGCCAGGACTCTAGCCATGAGGCTGCCGGGCACAGCCTATGACCCAGTACGATGTCCCAGTACTGTCATCCCCAAGTGACAGTTGTCCCCGCTGAGGCCATGTGGGACAAATGGCCCAAGCTTGGACTGAAAATCAGCCTGCATGCCACTGGTCAGAAGGGCCATTGATGCAGCTTCTCCCTGGGAGGCGAGAATGTGGCTGGAAAAGGAGCTCCACCTTCCAGGGTGGGGCTGGCAGGGAGGGTAGGCACTCTGGACAGTGGGCAGAGGGACCTCACCCCATGGGGTTGACATTGAGGCCCCTGGAGACCCCCAGGGGATGTCTGTTGCTGGCTTGGCCACCAGGAATTAGATTAGTTTTCCATAAAAACAGGATGTGGTGGCAGGAGGACTGCCCGCCCGTCATTTTTCTCACTCCTCTTTTTCCAGGAACTGAACATATAGCCCTTGGCCGGCGCTGTCCCTGTCCCCACCCTGCCTGCCTGTGCAGCGAGCAGCCCGCACTCCGCTCTTAAGTGGCTTCTTAATAGGCTTCTCTTGTGGGCCAGGGGAGCTCACTGCTGCTCCTGGAGCCAGCGAGCCTCTGTGGGGATAGTCTGGCAGCGTTCGAGGGCCAGACACAGTGTAACGCGGGGGAGGGGTTCGGGTCACTGGGCGTGACTGACCTCCTTGTGTCCCTGACACTTTAGTCCCCTCCCCAGGACACACCAGAGGCACGGAATTAGGGTTCGGTGGTGGTGGTGGTGGGAGGCTCTCTGCGATCCTCTGCTCTAGAGGGCGCGGACTTAGAGGAGCAGTGCTTACTGCAAGCAGCTGGGGGTCGGGGTTGGGGGAGGCGATGCTCAGGAAGTCTCCAGGCCGCGGCCTGAACCTGGAGAGAGTAACAGAGCGTGACGTGTACAGGTTCCCAGCCACATTAGGACAGTCCAGCAATCCGATGGGAGGCGTGGAGTGTGTTAGGCATGAGCGTTCCATTCTGTGGGTGGCAGGTCCCACAAAAGAAGCCGGTGGAAGCTGAGTTCCAGGCCTCCTCACTCCACTTCTGACTCCTGTAAGGTGGGGGGGGGACAGGGTTCCCAGAGTTGAAGCTGCCTTAGTGGTACATTTCAAGATGGCTCTGCCCTTCCTGGTGGGGTTCATCCTCCATGGGTAGGAACAGCAGTGGTGGCTCCCTTCCTAGGTGTCCCGGGTTTGTTTTGTGACTGCAGGACCTGCTCCTTGGCCAAGAGTTGCAAATGCTGCTGTGGAGCTGAGATTGGAGGGAAGGGGCGGGGCCAGCCCTCTCCACTCTCCCCCCCCCCCCACTCCCACCTACCATGTAGGCAACCACTCAGCCCTCAGCATCCTCAAGGAGGCTATGGTCAGAGCCAGGAAGAGGCTCTCTGCAACTGTGGAGGGAGGCCTCTCACCATCTCCTCCCCTGCAGGTCTGGGGCTCTGGTCTTGGAATGGCTGCCATGGGTTGAGCAACACAGCTCTCCTGCCAGGCTCCGCAGGGTCCCTCCTAAGGCCAGGAATCCAGTCCCAAACACCCTGCAGCCACAGGCCTGGAATGCCCTTGGACGTGACCCAGGGTAAAGCTTAGTGCTCAAGCAGTACCCTAGGAGGGTTCTGGGGGAGGCAAGAGGACTCTAGGGGAGTCCCTGGGATCCAGGGAACGAGCCCAGCTTCAGTTGGTTCTGGTGGGGAAGGAATGCTAGCAGGAAGTGTGTCCCCACTCTCTTCCCCTCTGTATTTTAAAACCTTGAGAATTAAGACCGCAATGTATTCTGAGAGTTGGTCAGGGGTCTTTCATGAAAGGGGAAACTGAGGCTTGCTAGGCCCAGGTTTTCAGCCCTCTATGGTTACCCTCTTTGCACTTACCTGTTGGGGTGGAGCCAGGCATGGCCACCGGGTTCTTAGAGCTGATATTGTTGAATTTTCCCTTCGTCACTTACCTTCCACCACTTTGTCATCCTGCCTGTGGCCATGGCTATTGAGAACAGATTTTGGGTCCAGGCCTCCTGCTGGCTGGCTGTACAGGGGCGCATCTCATGCTGCTCCCCTTGAGGTCTTGTTGGGGGTGCTGGGGCTAGGGAGGGGGTCTACTGTTGCAGAGTTCCAGACTGTTCCACCTGTCTGTATCTGTCTTTATTATCTATCTGCTTATAGTCTGTCAGTCTGTCTGTCTGTCCATTCATCCATCCATCTAAATAAGTTATCTGTTCTCATATCTGTCACTTACCCATTTTATCATCTCCACATCTACTACCTGTCATCTCTCTTTATATTTATGTCGTCTGCCCATCTGTCCTGTGCTGCCGGTTACCAAGGTGTGATTGGGAGACGAGGGGACCAGAAGCCACTTTTCTGCTGAAAATGTAGATGTCAGGGCTGGGACAGGACGGGGTGTCTGGTTAGGGAACTTCCCCGACCTAGCTGCTTCCTGCGCTGCTGGTGACTATTTCCTGTTGTGCTAGCAGCAAGAGACAGTCAGGTAGCATTCCTCCAAGGTGCCGGGGGAGGCCCTGGAGAGCTGGATGGCCTGTGACCAGGCCCTGGACAGCTCACACAAGGTACAGCAAATGCGCTAAGAGGTGCTATGATGAATCACAGGGCGGTGGAGTCTTGGCCAAAGCGACATGGAAATGTGGGGTGGCTGTAGCTGTTTAGGCCAGGTGTGCACATCTGTAGAGAGTGGCAACCCCGATGAATGGTGGCCAGAGGACTTCCAGGTACCAGAGCTCCTGTGGAGTCTACTACCTTTCTGGGACAGACTGCTACAGGTTATTGCTAGTGGAGTTGATGAGAACAGGCCACAGTCTGTGTCGTTCCAGCAGCTGTGGTTCAGGGCAGCTTGCTGTAGGATGTGCCGCTAATAGTGTGCCTTTGTATGGGTTGTAGCAGGCAGAGCTAGCTGCCTGGGTGTGGCCTGTGCCTTGTCTCTCTTCTTCAAAGGAGCCCTGAAATCCACTGTTACAGAGAGGGCACCCCAGAACTGGGCTGTCTAGGCAAGACTGATTATGATGGTTTGAATGAAAATGGCCCTCATAGGCTCCTGTACTTGAATACTTGGTCCCTAGTTGGTGGAAGTGTTAGGATCAGGAAGTGTGGCCTCATTGGAGGAGATGTGTCAGTGGGGGTGGGCTTTGAGGTTTCAAAAGGCTATTCCCAGCCAGCTCTCTGTCTCACGCTTGCAGGTCAGATGTTAGCTCTCAGCTGCCGCTCCAGTGCCATGCCTACCTCTCTGCCTGTTGCCACACTCCCTGCTATGAAGGGCATGGACTCTAGTCCTCGGGAAGTAAGCAGGAACGGACTCTTCTATAAGTTGCCTTGGTTGCAGTGTCTCCTCACAGCTGTAGAGCAATCAAGAAGAGGCAGTGAGAGTCCACATTTCCGTGGGTGCTCGTGTGAGGCTGAGGGCATGGCTGAAAACCCCACCTGGGCATAACAAAACAGCCATTGGGGCCTGTGGTCTGGTGAGGGATTCTGTTCTGTGATTGGCGCCCAGTGCCCTATCACCTTTGCACTTGAAGCTCCCACAGTCCAGACCCATCCTGCCACCAGGCTCCAGTGCCCCCAGAGTACCCATCTTGTCTGATGTGCCTATATGCACTGGTTTATTTTCCACCATGGCCCCGGGCAGCCATGGGCTTCCAAAGGTGGGTCTTAGCCCTCCTTGTTCCTGTTTTTCTTTTCCAAGGTAGGGTTTCTCAGTGTAGCCCTGGCTGGCCCGGAACTCGCCGTGTAGACCAGGCTGGCCTCAAACTCAGATCTGCCTGCCTCTGCCTCCCGAGTGCTGGGGGGTTAAAGGTGTGTGCCACCACACCTGTCTCTCCTTGTTCCTTATTACATCTGTAGCCACGTGGCCCATGGGGCGACTCCCTCACACCTGCCAGTTCTGCATCTGTGAGCTTCGAGTCTCATTCCTCTGCTGTGAGGTTACGGCAATTGCCGTTCTACTACTGCACTGACTGTTTCAGTTGCTGTCATTTCCTGAACAGCTCAGTTCTAACAACTGTTTGTGTTGCGTTTATGTCGTGCTAAGTATCGTAAGATGTATAGGGGTGACTTTGAGTGCCGGAGAAGGGAGGATGGCTGCCCGTCCCCTGCAAGCCATTTTACCGAAGGGCCATGAACGCCGTGCACCGTGCAGTCAAGGGTGCCGAACCCAGTCTGTCCTGAGTGTTGAGGTTACCCATATTGTTTTTCTTTGTTTTAGGGCAGGGTCTCATTTTGTATCCCAAGCTTGCTCAGCACTTTCCATGTAGACTAGGCTCCCTTTAAGCTCACAACAATCCTCCTGCCTCAACTTCCCTAGTTACAAAGCGACAGTTGTGCACCACCACACCCTAACGAGTATTTGTGGCAGATCTGGATCCCACACTGACTCATGTTCTTCTGCCATAGTGAGCAAGCTCCCTCTGGGCTGCAGGTATCTGGGGTTGGAGCTGTAGCCTTCCTTTTGTGACTTCCACAGCCTGGCCTGGGCATTGCAGGTGGGCATGTGCCCTCTCTGGGAGGAAAGAGGGTAGCTGCTCTTGTCTGGGGCCAGAGCAGTTCCACTAGCACCGTTCTCAGGTCCCTGTGTGATGTCCGTCTCAGGTAGGTTCTGCTGTGAGAACTGTGGGGCCCAGGCGTGTACTCCAGCCTCACAGTATGAATGTGGAGGTGTGGTGGCAGAGGGACCAGTCTGGCTCAGAGAGGTCCAAGGGGGCTGGGGTGGGCACTGCAATGTGTGGTCCAGGCTTCCTAAGCCTCTCCACCCTCCTCAGGTGCCCTGCTTAGAGCTGGCAGTGAGGAATCCCGCCTCCTCTGGCAGCTTGGAATTCCGGGGGCAGCGCCTCCAGATCAGGAGCTGTGGTGTTTACCCAGAACGCAAGGCCAGTCCTCCCATGCCAATCAGTGTGGTTCAAGAGACTTCTGGAATGTGCTGTCCACTCTGTGGGGAAATTGCCTGTGGTGATCCATTCCCTGCCTAGGAGGTGAATGGAGGTGCTCAGTGCTTTGTCCAGGAGACCCTCCCCTCAACACACACACACACACACACACACACACACACACACACACACACACACACACACACACACGTGTCTTGTTAGAGAGAAGAGGTGGGCCAGAGCTGCCTTTCCAGCATTTGTAGAGACTCAGGGCCTTACCCGTCAGTTTGCAGCCTCTCTGCTCACCAAGAAGCCCTTTATATGCTCGGGCAGGCAGTCACTAAAGCCCCTGGGGGCCCTGGGACACAAGTGATGTTATCTCTGAGCATGCAAGAACTACTGTGTTGGCTTCATTCTGTTGGCTGCAACTTTGCCAGCTGGGCACTGGACAGCTTTGAATCATAACCTGGAACTCCGGGTGACATCAGGCCCCACACCCAAACTCAGGTCCTGGGGCAGTGTCTATGGTCAGCCTGTTTCAGTTTGCATCTTCCGTGATGCTCTCACATGGCTCTGCTGGGAGAATTATGGAGCTGGATTTGACCACTGACTGAGCTAACCTGGGGCTATGTGAATGTCCAGGTGGAGTGTGTACAGTGGGGCCCAGGGTCTGTGTGTTCCTAAGAAAGAGCCCAAGACACATGTGTGCCTGTTGCCAGTGCATCAAGGGACTGATAATGCCCTGGCCCTGGCTGGGTGTTTTGTTTTGTTTTATTTCTCTGACAGACCTAGTCTGAGTTCAGTATCTGGGAGAGCCACTGAAGCTGTGGAGGGGCCATGGCCATTGTGCCTCAGTTTCCCCCAGCTGACAGATGGCATGTTGGGTAGAGAAGAGGAGACTCTACTCAGAAAAGTCTTCTGTGGCTTCTTGGGTCCTTGCTTCTCTGCCCTGTGTAAACCATATGGTACCTTTGCAAGTCAGCCCTGTGCCCTTCAGGGCTCACTTTTCCTTCAAGCTTTTGTCCCTAGGAATCTTGAGTAGCAAGACGGGGGAAGGGGTGACTTGTGGTCAAGTGAGGGCGGTGGACAGAGCTGACCCTTGTGGAGGCTCTGTGAGCCGCTCACAGTGGAGATCTCACCGTATACTAAGGGAAGAACACTAGGTCTGAGGCTGAATTTGTCAGTGGCACACTGTGTACGGGGCCAGAAGTGGCCCCCTCCCTAGCCAGGCTTCCTGCTGAGGCCAAAGACCCCTGAGCTCCAGGTGGTCTCAGGGGAGGGTGTCACCTTCAGCAGGGACAGTTTCACAGGCTCAGTTCCCTCCCAAGTGGGATAAGGACTATCTTGAACCCGTGTACTTCTGGGGCCTGCCCAAGCTGTACCCTGCCTGTTTACCTGTGACAGCGGTAGAGATGCTCAGATATGCCCAGCTCCCTCCCTCCCTGGAGGGTGGCTAGGAAAGACCCACAGGTAGGTGGCAAGGGTTGGATGACTGATATGGAATGCGGCCCACCCAGTATCTTGAGCTCCCTCCTCCCCTGTTGATAGTTGTCTCCCGTGGGTAGGTCAGCATGGGGTGGCTCTAGTCCCCAACCTCCAAGGGACAAGCGTGGGGTACGGATTGTCCCTCTGTAGGATGGGCAGTGGGGGTTGTTTTCGGGGAGGCTATGAGTGGGGTCCCTGGGCAGGGCACAGCTGGCTGACTGGGAGCAGCCTGGCTTTGGCTGGGAAGGGAGCCAACCGTGGTCCCATGAGTCCTCTGCCCATGTCTTCTCCGTCTCTGGCTGTCCTAGAAGTTTGGCATGGGAGGCCAACAGCCCTGCACCAACTTGTCTCTGCTGCTAGGTTGCCAGCAGTAGCTCGTTGTGTCATCCTTGCCCTCTTTGCCTGAGCAAGCCCTGGTTGAGAGCTAGAGCTCAGTACCAAGCCATTTCCTGCTGGTTCCCTGGGGAACCACCTGAGGCTTCAGCAGCTCTGATGTGCTCTCCTATGAGTTGATGCTGTGGGCTTGCCCAAGTTAGTGAGAAGCCCCGAAGCTAGTAACCATAGCACCTTGTGAGGCACATCCCTGGGCAGTGGCCGTCCCTCCCACCTCCTCCTACTGTTTGTCACCTGCACAGCCACCTTGTCTGCAGCCAGCCCCCTCGTGCCCTGCAACTTCCTCAAAGTATCACAAGGTCACTGTGGGCCGAGGGAAATAGAGAAAGGTGGCTATCTGTCCAGACTGGAGTATGTGACTGTGGATCCCCTGCTCCTCTTTGGGGGGGGGGGTCCCTTTACTTGTGTACTGTTGCTGCCAGGCCACCCTCAGTGTTGGCCGTTTAACCGAGGTGCAGAGAGAACCAGGAGGGCTCGACCCGCCCCATGCAGGTCAGATGAGGCAGGATGAGCCACGAAACCACGTTTCCCAGACACCACACTAATTAACCCTCGACACTGTGCTAATTAAATGCTCCAAGGGCTCCTGGCGCCCCAGGCTGTTTGGCTGGGCTCCAAGTAGGTAACATCATGTTTCTGTGTCTCTCTCCACCCTGATGCCCAGGCTGGGGCAGCTCCCACTTTGACCCCTCTGCCCGCCCAACCAGGACTGGTCCACGTACCCTCCGGATGCTGCAGTCCTGCTGCCTCAGCTCTCTCTAGCAGAATGAACGACCTGATATGTTCAGAGCTCTGCAACCACAATGCGCTTTGAAGCTATTCCTGTGCTCCACTGCGTCTGCTTTGTACCCTGAGGAGGTGTCAAGTCAGCTACGCATTTTCAACCCCTTGTCTTCCCAGTCCCCGGTCATCTCCATGACAGATCAGGGGATGGCCCCAAGGATGGGCCAGCCAGATCAGAGATATCTGTGAACAGTTTGTGGCCAGCTCTGAAATTAACAAGGGCCTGAGATCCCTGCTGGTGTGGGTAGGATGGATGGGCTTTGGGTGCAGAAAGTGGGGCTTAGGTCCCCATGGCTTTCTCATGGGTAGCTCACATGGTTGCCAGGCTCCATGTCTAACTTGGGACTGTAGAGGTGACAAGTGAGGACCAAGGAATAAGCAAAGGAAGCTGCAAATTAGGCCTGACCCTCTTTCCTGCCAGCTCCACCTAGGCCTGATCTCCAGATGCTAAGATATCCAGCCACACTGCCCAGACTAACCCAGTTTATGAGCCCCAAGCCTTAGGGACATGTCCGGGCATCTGGCTTCCTCATGTTCCCTCAGCTGACTGTACCAACCCTCCTCTTCCAGGAAGGGGGATTGACCAGTGCCCTCTGGGCCTGGTTTGGATTAAGTTTTTGTTCTGTGCCTCCCTGGGGGTGGCCACTGGAGCAGGGCTGACCTAGCTGCCCTCAGAGTCCTCTGCCACGTCCTCCTCCTTCCTCTTCCTCTCTGCTTGGCCCCACCCACTGGCAGAAGCCTCACACAGAAGTGTTTATGGTTGCAGCCCAGGCCAAATAAGGCAGACACGCAACTGGGGATCTCAGTGGGGTTGCAGGGAGCAACCAGGATGTGGATCAGGACCCCTAGTCCTGCAGCTGTCTGCTCAGCAGCACTAACTACAAGGAAGACGCAGCAGAAGGCTACTCCCCTAGATCAGGAGATCTGGGTTCTAGTGGGGTTCATTTATTCATGCATGTATTTTGTGGTACTGGGTAGTGGGTCCCAGAACTTCACACATGGTAGGCAAGTGCTCCAGGCCACATCTCCAGTCGGGTCGTGTATAACCCAAGCCAGCCTTGAATTACCTAGGTAACTGGGGATGACGTCACCTGATCCTCCTGCCTTGACCTCCCAAGTGCTTAGACTATAGGCATGCTTAGCCGCACCTGACCAGGCTATCTCTGCCTCCCCTAGTGCTGGGATTAAAGGTGTGTACCACAACACCTGACTTATTTTTATTTTGACAGAAGGTCTTACTGAGTATCCCAGGCAAGATTAAAACTTGTGATCCTCCTGCCTCCTGCCTCAGCATCCTGTGTAGCTGGGATCCCAAGCCTGAGCCACCAGGCCCACCTGGTAGCCTCTTGTGCTCTGGGAGAGGGATAGGTTGTGGCCTTCCCTGCCTTATCCATGTCTGTGAAGGACAGACAGCGCCAGATGCCCCAGCCTGACCACACTTGACTGTTTTTCCAGTCAGTTCTGGTACTGCCCACTCTAGTAATGTGTGGCAACAGTCTTCTTATGAAAAAAGGAGATTTCAAATTTAAACTTTAAAAAAAATATTTATTCTTACTTTATCATGCGTGTATACATAGGTGTGTGGTATGGGTGTGTCATAGCACAGTTGTGGAGGTCCAAGGACTGATCCTGGGCGTTAGTTCTCTCATCCTATGCGACCTGGGGATCAAACTTGGGTCGTCAGGCTTGGTCTTTACCCACTGGGTCATTTTATGAGCCTCAAGGAGAGATATTAGTGAGATGGCCCTGGACCCTGTTCTGCAGAGGTCATGGGGACTCTGGAGCCTTCCTGTCTATTTATAAAAATCAGATACATGGGCTGTTTCTTGCTTACTTTTATTTATTTATTTATTTTTAAAGATTTATTTATTTATTTATTATGTATACAATGCTCTGCCTGCATGTACCCCTGTAGACCAGAAAAGGGCATCAGATCACATTATAGATGGTTGTGAGCCACCATGTGGTTGCCGGGAATTGAACTCAGGACCTCTGGAAGAGCAGTCAGTGCTCTTAACCGCTGAGCCATCTCTCCAGCCCCTTACTTTTATTTATTTTCAATTAAAGTTTATATCATTTAAAGTGTGGATGTGTTGCCTGCATATACATTCCTGGTGCCTGTGGCGGCCAGAAGAGGGCATCGGCTTCCCCTGAAACTGCAGTTACAGATGGTTGTGAGGTGCCCACATGGTTGCTGAGAACTGAACCTGGGTCCTCTGGAAAAGCAGCCGGTGCTCTTAGCCGTTCAGCCAGCTCTCCAGCCCTCTGGTTTACTTTTAGTTCTTACGGGAAGGAATCAATGGGTGCGCTTGGCTCACAGTGTCTATATCTTCTGTTCAGAAGTGTGTGTCACCTCCCAGGTGCCATATCTAACACAGTGTGCCGGCAGGAGTGCCACAGGAGGGGACAGTTGGGACTTCTGAGCAGTGTGACACTGGCTGTGCTTGTCTGTAGTGGTCAAACAGTCAGGAGGAATCCAGGTGCCCTGTGGCATCAGTTCTGCAGGGCGTGTCCCAGTATCTGTGTGTGTGGGGCGGTCCCCTATGGTCTCATGTGCTGGAGGTCATGAAGGCGGTTGCTGAGTTTGTTATTCTGGTTGGCAGGCTTGTCACCTCCTGCAAGGCCACCGCTGTGTTCCTCCAAGACACCTAGAGTAGTGACAGTGGGCTGCTTGTTTTCAGATTGCTGTCTCTGGCGAAGGCTGGAGGAACAACAGTCATGAGCGAGCATCTGTAGACCTATGTGTGTGGACAGCAGCCTCAGCAAGCTGAGTGGTAAACAGCCGGAAGGGAAAGGAGAGGCCCCCGCCAAGGTTAGGCCACAGACAGGGCATTGGCCTGTAGAAGAAACACCGGGGTGGGTGGTCACATGATGGCCCACACTAAGGATCTCGAATGCTGTGCAAGAAATCAGGCCTGCGCCTGTGGTGGGACCCTGTGGTGGGGCTGTGAGCACTGTCTCTCCTGGTTGACAATAAGAGGAAAAGCAAGAGCAGTTCCTGTGTGGGGATGCGGCCTGGGTGATGGGCATGAGGCCAAGGGTGGAGGGGACATTTTCCAACCCCTCCCCTCCCTATCCCACATAGCTGGTTAGGGGACCGGAGATGGCTGGGCTAGCTAGCTGAATGCACCTTCAGGGCTTGGCTGGAGTCTGCAACACTCTTGTGGACCGGCTTGAGACTTTCCTGCCTCCCAGACCATCTGCTGGAGTAGGGCTGGGTGGACAAAAGTCACTTACTGTCCTAGACTCCCCCAAAGTCCCCTGCTTCTTCTCCGTCTCAGGCTCCCAGTGTCCAGGGTTGGATGCAGCACCAGGTTGAAAGTCCAGCACTAGGGACAGGGACTTGCCCCAGGGCACTTACCGCAGCACTGGTGACAAGGCTCTTTGTGGGGCCTTGTGTGGGCAAGTGCCCAGTTCTTGAGGGCAGGATCTATCAGCTGCTCAGCTCCAATAGTGGTCAGTGCTGGCCATTGATGTGTTCTGGACCCTGGTCAGATGGACTCTGGGGCACTGAGACTGCTTCCTCTGATCCTTGAAAAGCCCAGCTTTCGGGACACAAAGGAGAGTGAAGGCCGTCCCAGGAGTGTGGCATTGTTCAGGCCTCTGTGCACTGCTGTGGGATGGGGCGCATGCTGCCCCTCTGACAAGCAGGATTCTGAGGGCGTAGGCTACTCCTGGGCCCCAAACACACCTTGCAGAGCCTCTCCCAGCCTGGCAGCTGTGGCCACTCTAGACAGCACGCTCATCTGTGGGACCCAGCCTTGCCTAGTAGAGGCTCTACTCCACCCCAGACAAGGCTGTTGCATAGCCAGGCTGCCGCCTTTAAGGACTCCAGGCCCTGCTTTGCCCTGCCCTGCCCTAGAAATGGGTTGCAGTCCTTTGGGTTAGTCTGGTCCCTCGTGCCAGGGCCTCTGCCCAGCTCCCCCTGCCCATGAGGGACTTTCTTTTGGCCTGCAGGTACTCTCCTCCCATGGTACCTTCTGCTATGTTCTCAGAGGCTGGGAGGGTAGGCCATCTATGCCCCATTCCCTCTGTTCTTCAGGTAGGAGGGACAGTGACAATAGTGGGGTGGGGGGTTATATGAGACACTCAGCCTTGTGTCTGTGCTGGGCCTTATGGGCTGAAGTATGTCTGCTCCCCACCAAGCCTTCCCTTGGGGAGTCCATGCTGTCTCCACACATGGAATTCGTCTCCGTCTGGGCCAGTCAGCTTCCTATGTGGGTGAGAACTAGGACATCTTGTGTGAACCTTCACTGTATTCTGTTGTCATCGTCCCTCCACTCCCCCCCCCCCATCCCCGCCACTGCTACAGCCCAGCCCCCTAAGGGTTCCCTTCATCTCAACCACACCGGCTGATGCCTCTCTGGTCCTTTCCTGCTGTCTGTCCGACACGGCTGTGGCAGGGGCAGCTCCCGGCCAATCAGCCTCATGCTTCAGGCCACCTTCCATTTCCAGAGCCATTTGCGAATGAGTCTTGGCATTTGCTTGGGATCACCGTGAGGCCTCTCTGAGCAGAGATATATGGGTGCCCACGTGCGATGGTTCTCTGTGCTGTCCCGTTTGTGGAGGAGGCCGAGTGGGGAGTACCTTGCTCAAAGAGCCTTCGTGGAGTGGTGAATCCAGCTGGTCCAGTGGGTTCTCATGGCCTATCTACCGCTTGGGCCAGGCTGGGGTGTGGGTCCTAGGAACCATATCCTCACAGGCTCTTGAGTGGCCGAGCCCACTCACAGCCCTGCAGGCCTGTCTTCATGTGTACAGTAGGAGGAGGGTGGTAGTGAGCCTTCTATGTGGAGTCCTATAGGAGTTGTGTGTGGTCCTGTTACCCCCCTAACCCTCCCTTCCTGACCCGGTTCCCACTAAGAGCAAAGGTCAGCTCTGCTCTGGGTCACTCAGAGGCCAGGGGAAGCATCCTGTGGGCTTCAGTGCCCATAGCCATGGGTTGAGGACCCCAGAGTGGATGCCAAGCAAGGGCCTTCAGCTTTCTGCTGTGGGGTGAGGGTCTGTAAAGGGTTAAGCATGCGCTGGCCCCGCAAGGGGGCCCTTCCTGCTCGCCTGTCCTATTGTTGCTGGCTCAGGAAAGGCCTGTTTCCTGTGAAATCACAGGCTTTGCCCAGCAGCTCCACCAGGGCTGGCTGAGGCTCTACCCCCTTTTAGGAATGTCTGTCCCCCATGACCCATCTAGAAATTCAGCTGCAGCTAGACTTCCGGGACAAAAGCAAGGCTGTCCCCTGCAGGCTGCCTGCAGCGCTGCCTTGCCTCTGGCCTTGGCAGTTAACGCTCAATGGTTAGGACAGTTGAGTCAGTGCACTTCAACCAATAGTCCCACCAGGACCAGGGGAGCACCTGGGAGCCCTGGCTCCCGGACTGACGCAGCCTGGCGATGGTGCCTTCCCCTTCTTTCCCAGAAGCCAGCGCTACCCCTGAGTGCACCGCTCTGCCAGAGCTCAACGCTGGGCCCGGGCCACACTGCTGCCTGGCTTCTTGCCCTGTACAGATCTTTGAGGCATGGTAATCTGGGAGGAACAATGGCTGGGAATGAGACCCTGCGCCCTCTACCCTTCTGAGCCTGTTTCCTTGTATGTCAGGGCAAAATGTGAGTCTCCGGACATGGCCTTTATTTGTCTGTGCGGTGACAGGGCCTTCTCTGCACTGAAGAGAAGGAAGGGAAGGACCTGGGGCCTGAGCCTCTACCGAGCTGTGTGGCTGAGGCAGGGCAGGGCGTTACCCTTGGCCTGGTGCCTCGCCTCTCATTTCCTGCCTTTGGCACATATAGCTATTTAGGGTTATCATGGCCCCATCTGGGGTTGAGGGTAGTGGGGAGGTCAGGCCTCAAGCTCAGTGGCTCATATCACATTTCCGTGTTGCCAATAGACCAGGTATGGCCCTGTTCCTATCCCTTGCCGTCTCTGGCGGGCCTCTGTCTTCTGGAACCCTTCACAGATTTTGGACACCATTTGTTTATTCTGGTAAAACATATGCCCAGGAAGTTTGCCATCATAACCTATTTTTGATAGTGCCGTGGCATTAGGCACATCCTCACATGTCACTAATGGCCACCTCAGGAGCATCTCGTCTTCCTGACTGGAACTTGATAGCTTCCCCACAGCCCTACACACACACACACACACACACACACACACACACACACACACACACACACACACACACACACACACACAGCCTCAGGGTCCATATTTTAAGCTTGCCAGGCAGGCTGTAGGGTAAAGCACCTGTCCCTGCCTCCAGAGTGCTCACACCGTGCTGGCTGCCCTTCGTGGGCTATGCTTATGGAAGCCAGAGCCAAAGTCAGGTGTCTTCCTTAGCCGTGTTCCACCTTATATTTGGAATTTATCAGTTGTCTTAGTGGGCCAGCAAGCTCTGGAGACCCACCTATCACTGTTTCCCACAGCCTCTCCTCGCTGAGGTTGTAGCTACTGACCCCCACACAACAGCTTTTTATGCCTGTATCAATCTATCTTATGTCATCTAAGTGTTTCCGTGTCTCTGCAAGTTTGTGTGTGTGTGAACACGGGTTTGTGCATGTCACAGCATGCACAGGGAAGTCAAGGGCAGCCTTGGGTGTTGGTCCTCGCCTTCTACCTTGTTTGAGACAAAGTTTCTCGGTCACCTGCTGCCGCTTTTGTCAGACTAGCTGGCCTGACGGCTTCTGGTGCTTCTGGCTTCTCTGCTGCCTGTCTCCTGGCACAGGTGCTCTGGGGTTTACAGGTATGTGTAGTTCTGGGTCCAGCTTTTGCACAGCTTCTGGGGACCCAAGTTCAGGCTTCTGTGGCAAGCCACTGAGACACGTCCCCAGCCTGGACTCTTACCTGTTTATGTGGGCTCTGGTGGTCTGGACTTAGGTCTGCATGCTTGTGTGGCAGGCGCTTGCTGACTGAGTTCCTCTCAGCTCCCTGTCACGGGTTTTTGATCACTGCCCCTCATGTGCTTGGACTGGCTTGGTGCTGGCATTCCTGGCATATCAGATCAAACCAGTGTCCTCAGACCTGCGACGTCAGTGTTGGGAGACATTTCTCAGGGGCCTATGGATGAATGGATGGGGGTGGGGTGGGCGGCTGGATTGACAGGTGGACAGAGGATGGGCAGATGAATGGACAGCCGGGTAGACATCCGCCTCACTGGAGAAGTGGTCACTGGCTGGTATGAGGGGAGAGTGCTGCCTCCTTGAAATGGGCTGGACTGCTCTCGGGAGGGGGGTGCCGAAGAGCGAACGCCGAGGGATTTCGGAAAGCTTTTCCATAAACGCACTTCCCTCTGCCTCTTGGGCCAGAGAAGATCGATTTTTTAAAAAGTGTATTTTTGTTGAAAACTTCAGATTTGATTTAAGAGGGCTGAGCCGTGCATGTATCCAGTGTATGTCACGGGGAGGGCAGCACCCTGACTCCAGGGAGGCCACTGGGAGCCAAGAGAGCCCCCAGCCTCCTTGAAGCAGCTGGTGCCCTGGGGAGTTTGGACGCATCCCATGTCCACTGTGGCCCTGGAGAAAGACAGTGTTGGGGGCTTTGGAAAGGGTGCAAGCTGAATTCAGATGCATTCACAGAGCGGTGTGCTTCTTGGAGTCGCCTACCCGAAGTGGGCACCTTCCCTAAGTGTCACCTGAGGAGGGGACCTGGCTCAGCTTATTTTTAATGTTCTGTGCTCCGGGTCTCTGCCGCTTCCTTCCAGTAGAGCCTGTTTCTGTGGCCAGTTTCTGTCCCCAAGTTGAGGTCTGCCTTGGCTGGTTAGGGCTGTTGCTGGGCTTATGGCATGGGGACACACACCTTTAATCCCAGCACTTGGGAGGCAGAGGCAGGCTGATGGCTGTGAGTTCAAGGCCAGCCTGGTCTACAAAGCGAGTCCAGGACAGCCAAGGCTACACAGAGAGACCCTGTCTCGAAAAACCAAAAAATATATTAAAAAAAAGAAGCAACTGCCTGAGGTGCCGAGGGCAGGGGGATGGCTTGGAGTGACTGGGACTGAGTGTGGCTGGGATCCCTCAGGCAGCATGTAGAACCTCTTTGGTTTGCCTCCTTTTGTACCCACTAGGACAGGCAGAAATGACTGGGGCTAAGAATCGCATAGGGGCCCAGAACCTTGTCTCCTGGAAAACCCCATGTTTCTGGGAAGACACTTGCTCATTTGGTAAGGGGCCAGCCACGTCGTCTGCTTTCTGCTTCAGGTCCTTTGGCCTCCCTGGCATGAGGGAAGCCGTGCTGTCTGCCGGCACAGGCAGAGAGGGCCACAGGTGTGGGCAGGAAAGTAGGAAGCCAGGCTCAGTCCCGCACAGTCCCATCAGTGACTCGGGAGGGGTGCCAGAACCGTCAGTTGGTGGAACTAGACGTCAGTTGAGCTGCCTGCCCATCAACAGGTAGAACTTCAAAACGAAGGAAGAGCAAGTTAAGGAGGAGTGGGCACCAGAGCCCTGTGTGGGTAGGGTTATGTCAAGTGGCCAGAACCTTGTGTGTATACACGTATGACTACATGCGTTGCTTTGGGAGAATGGCGTGGTATCATGGAACCTGTGTGTCTAGTGACAGGAACATGGATTTCCTGTTTGATGCACAAGCCTTCTGCACACAGGCTCACAAGGGTGTGGGAGTGGGCACTGGGGTAGCACTTCCCACCTGCCTCAGGGTGAGGGCTGCCCCTGTTGCTGCTGTACTGACCATTTTGTCTCCTCTCTAGCCTTCCTGTCACGCTTCAATGCTCTCTCGCTGGTCTATTTGCTGTTTCTGCTGCTGCTGCCCTGGCTTCCAGGCCCCTCAAGACACAGCATACCAGGTAAGGGACAGGGGCAGGGGGTAGGGGTGGTAGTGGGATGGAGCCCAGCTCCTCAGGGCGCTCTGACCACAGGGCAGGGGGCTGGGCGTTTGGATAGACCACTCTATAGCCTCAGACTTGGCTCAGTTTTAGCAGCCTGGGTAATTACTGAGGGGTCTAAGCGTTACTTCTTCATTGCAGACCTGTAGCTAGTTCAGATTTTTTTCCCATCCTGATGATTGCTTGTTCCAGGAAGCTCTCTTGTCTCAGGAAGGTGACAGAGAAAGGGTTGTATGCAGACCCCCATCTGCCACTGACCATCCCTCAGAAGGCAGAGGGAGTGCGCAGGTCCTGTTTGTCCCATCCAGGTAGGAGGTTAAGGATCTGCACTGTGGTGCAGTCCACCTTCCAGCTAAGCTCCCAGAACTGAGCATGTTGCTGCTTCTGCCTAGGGAGGTTCTGGCCAGCTTGTCTCCATCACCCTGTAAAGCTAAGCCTTACCTTGGACCACCTTGCCATGTAAGGACTTGGAGTGTGGTGGCTCCATCAGAGTCTGAGCTGGGCAAGGATATGCTCCATTGCTTTGTGCCTTCCAAACAGTAGATGGTATGCAGGCCAGCCCCAGAGTTGTGTCCATAGGTGGGACTGGACAGTGGCACCACAGAAAAGTATGGAAAGGCTGCTACTGTGCCTCAGGTTCCCACATAGGATGAGGTGGGAAGGGTAGGACCACTATGTCCTCATAGCCCAGGCAGATGAGGCATTGGCCTCAGAGGGCAGGAAGGGGGCGGGACTTCCTGAAACCCTTCATTGTTGGGCTCTGGCCACCTATGCTGTAGGTGCCTACAGTCTGTTCTGTGGGGTTCAGTAAGTGCCCTTTGACCCACACCCAAGTGTACGTGCATCCCTGAAGTAGTGAAGGACCTCTGTTGTCTTCTGGGCTTGTGGGGGGAGAGGGTCAGGTCCACACCACAGTGAACCAGGGGTGCACTAGCATCAGAGTGAGAGACCCTGCCCCAGGAGGCAGGGCGAGTGTAGCAGCCAATGTCTGAGCGTCAGCAAGGGTCAGAGCCGGGTGTGACATGACTGCCTGGGGCCCAGGGAAAGCACTTGCATCCTTGGCACTGTCCTCAGAGGTGCTGGATTCAGCACGCCTAGCTGTGTGGGCCCCAGTGCCAAGAGCCACACCCACTGGCTTATGGGGCTGCAGTCAGGATGCCAGCACAGCTTTTTCAGAGGGCTCCAGGGATCAGCTTCCTGCCTTCTCTTCTTTTGGGGCACTTTGGCTCATGACAGGGTGGCCAACCAAATCCTTTCCACAGCCCATGGCCCTGCAGCCCTCTTCCCTTCTCAGGCACTGTGGTGACAGCCACTGATGGTCCAAGACAGTCTCCCCTTGTTGAGTTAGCTGTGACATCAGTGCCACCTCTCTGCCTCACTCTCTCTTGCCATGTGAGTCACATGTACATGGGGCAGAGATTGGGCAGGGACGCTAAACCATAACAGGGAGGTTGCCCAGCTCAGTGTGCTCCGCCACCAGAGGGACCTTAGGGGATGGGAGGGATTTGAGGATGCAGGACAGATATTTAAGGAGTTGAGCCTGAGCAGTGTGTTGGCAGCCACTGGGGCCCTGGGCCAGATCCCTCCACGGCACACAGCCTAGGCACTGGGTCCTTTCTCCTGTGCTGAGCCTCAGGCAAAGGACTGACTTCGAGCCCAGCCCCTCTGTCCCCAGGTCCTCTTTGGAAACCACCTGTATCAGGAGTGTTTTATGCTGGGCAGTGGTGGCGCACGCCTTTATTCCCAGCACTCTGGAGGGATAGGCAGGCAGATCTTTGTGAAGTTCAAAGATCTGGTCTGTGAAAGGGAGTTCTAGGACAGCCAGGGCTACATAGAGAAACTCTGTCTCAAAATGAGAGAGAGAGAGAGGGGGAGAGAGAGAGAGAGAGAGAGAGAGAGAGAGAGAGAGAGAGAGAGAGAGAGAGAGAGAGACTGTTCCATGCCCTGTGACCATCTGGAAATGCTCCTGATCAACCATGGGAGGCACAGACTCCCAGCCAGGCAGGAGGGATCATGACTTGGAAAGCAGGGTGGGAAGTCTTTCCTGCTCGACCCTCCATCTGTCTATCTGTCCAGCCTCAGAGGCCCTTCAGGGACATGATGCTGCCCGGTTTTTCCGGGCGTGAGAGGAAAATGTGAGGCCCGACGGTGCAGAATGGAGCGCCCTGTGTACGTTTATGATTTGTGCAGCTGCTGCCCTGGCACTGGCTCCTGGAAGGTCTGACACTGCTGGGCCCTGTTCCCCACGTAGGCGGCTGCTTGATTCTCAGAGGCTGAGCCTAAGCTGGGCTGCACAGGGAGGAGATGATGAACCTGCTTAGGGTGTCCCAAGCAGGACGGGATAGAGCTGGAATGCACCAGAACCCATGGTGTGTGGAATCTGCCTCCAGCCACCTGCTGGTAATTTAGAGTAGGGGAGCACACTACCTGCACCCTCAGAATTCACCTCCCAAGTTGCCCCTGATCTCTCTCTCTCTCTCTCTCTGTTTCTCTCTGTCTCTGTCTCTCTCTCTCACACACACACTGCCACTCAGTCCTTACTCTCCCCCAGGAGGTCTGCTCCAGTCTTAGCCTCACCTGTCCCTTGGTACCTTCCCCCTCCCTACGCTCCCCCAACACACCACACACACACACACACACACACACACACACACACACACACACACACACACACACACACACACTTGCTGACTCTGTATGGCCCTTGCTTTGGCCCTGAGAAGCTATAAAATCTTCTCACTCTGCCATACCCTGCTCTGCAGGTACTTCTGCAGCTCCTACCTGTTGGGTACTGTGGGACCAGGAAAGGGGTAATGGGTGATAAACAGTTGATTGGAAGGTAGCCAAGTGGCACTGGGGTCCTTGGCCTGTGAGCAGACTGCCTTGCTCCCGCTCCCCGGGAAAGATACCTGCACCCTGAGAGTGGGGCTCAGGGGCTTTCTGTTCTGAGTTTATCCATGTTTTACTCCAGAGTAGGTGGGAGAGGCCTTCCCCAGTGGCTTCTCCTTGCTGGGTGAACCTCAGTTCAGACTTTTGGTGTGATCCCCACCCTATCCTCTCTCCATCCATTTCAGTGTGCAGGGTCAGACGTACAAAAGACATTCCTTCTCCTTCTAGGACCCTAGGCAGCACACCCTGGCCCAGCGCGCATCACAAGGGAGGTGTTTGTCAATTGTCCTTGAGCTACCGTGGACTGGTGCCTCTGCCTAGGGGCTTGGAAGAGCTCAGGAGTCCACCCTGGGTGAGGCTTAGGGAGGGCTGCAGTCACTGGGGGCGGGGTATGAAAGGCTACTGAAGGTGGGAAGGAGGCAAGAATGTGGGGGAACAGAAGACAGTGAGGGGCACCCCTGGGCCTGCGCTGACTGACGGTGGTTTTAGGAGTTCCGTTCCATTCCGTGCCAGGTGTGCTACTCTGCTGTTAGATGTCGTCGTCGTCATCCCCACCCCAGCCCCACGCGCTCCAGCTCACTTCCTGGTTTTCCTAGGGACCACCTTTTAATAGTCCATCCATTTACTGGTGGATATTTGTTGCTGTGCTAAGCCCCTCCCTTGAGGGTTTGCTCCTTCCATCAAGCCAAAGGGTCAGGGTCCAGACAGTGGTAGGAGGGAAAGGTGGCTCTCATCCAGGGCCTTGGGTGAGTTTGGCTAAACCTAATGTACTCACTTCCCCCAGGACAGGACAGGGGAGTGGCTGGGAGCAGTCAGGCTGGTAGAGAGGCCTTGCCTGGACAGGAGCCAGATGTGGTGTGGTAGGAAACTCGGGGCTTTGAAGATTCTGGGCCCATGGAGGCACCTCGCGCACCTGTGCAGGGCCGCGTGTGGAGTAGGCGCTGACAGTGCAGAAGGAGTAGGTGAGCCTGGGAGCGCATGTGTCTCTTGGAGCCTCCACTCGCTCCTGTCAGATGGATAGGGTTCCTGCTGCCTGACAGCTCGCGGCAAGGATCTAGCAAGGGCTGACTCTCAGGTGCAAGTGGAGGCTCCCAGGGCTCAACAGGAGCTCCTGCCCAGCTGAGTGGCAGCAGTGGGGAGCTCCAGGGTCGTCCATCCTGCCATCCCCAGGAGTCAGGGTTATTCTTCAGTGGGGCCACCTCTCCTGATGCTCACTCGGATCTGTCCTGACATGCCCTCCCTGCGGCCCCATGGTGGTTCTCACAGGGTAACAGTTTCCAAGAAGGACCGCGTCCTGTAGAGTAGGTCTTCCGCAGTGCGCTATTCCTGGCTGGACAGTCAGCTTTGAGCTTCCGTCTCTGCTCGTGGCCCCTGTCCTTCCCGGCACTCTGTCAGGACCCTCCTTTCTGGTTCTTCTTGCAGGAACCACCTGCATGTTCATCCCTCGATGTCACTGAAGACCTATGTGGGCCTGATCCTCCTGTCCCTGATGTTAGAGGGTTGCTCTTGGTACCGATCTTGTCCTATGGTCAGGCTTGTCTCTCCGCTATCCCCTGATGCCCTCCCAGAGGTTGGGCTCTGGAGAGCACTCAGGCCACAGCTGGAGCATCACCCTGCCCTCTGGTGCTCAAGGCTTAGCTCAGGCAGCCAATGAGACAGGGGAACCTGGCCAGATGCACAGAGTGGCTGAATGCCAGAACCTACAGGGAGAAAACAAGAGTGGGCATCACTCCTGAGGCTAGCCCAGCAGGGACCAGGGTCAATTCTGAGTCTATTCCACACACTTGAACTATGTCCGAGAAACTGCACAGAGCAGACACACTCTCAGTGGTAGCCCCGGGGAAGAGGGAGGGCAGGTGTGAAGCCATCGGGCTGCTCTTCTAGGAGAGGCCTGCGGCTCTGAGGCTTTCCATGCTGGTGACCAACAGGTAAAGAGCTAGATAGAGGCTGACTCCCGTCTCTGTCCAGGAGTGAGTTGCCCACCCACTCTCAGAGGACAGAGGCAAGGAGCAGGGCCCTGTGCCATTCCTGACCAGGCTGGGCCTGGTCTGGTCTGCAGCCAAGGGCCTCCCTGCCGAGGTGGCTGGAAGCAGAGCATGGCTGCAGAACATTCTTAGCATGAGTGTATATAGCCTGCCAAGCACAGCAAGTCTCCATGTGTCAGGGGCCCATGGTCTGAGGCTGACTCCTGGCTTGTGTCTTCCCCATGAAGTGGTCAGTGAGACAAGCTCTCTGAGGGCTGGCCCTCAGTGGGGCCTGAGGCTGGGGCGTCTGTCCTGTTGGTCATGGCTTTTTACGACCGTGGGTGTTGGAAGCTTCTGCTCTGCCACAGCCCACATGGAGACAGCTGGCAACCCACTTCCCTGGGGACATTTGGCCCCCACCACCCAGGCCCCTTCTTTGGGATACCACCCCCCCTCATGGCCTCATTTCCAGCCTCATGAAGGAGGCAGGAGGCAGGTGGGCATGGCTGCAGTAGATGAAGGCCTCTCCTTTCTCTGTTTGTTTCTTCCCACTTGTTTCTAAGGCCTAGTGGTGACATCCCTATGTGGTAATTAAATAAGAAAATTCAGTGTGTCTCTCCTGTTCAGGGGCCCTGGACAGTGTTGGTCTTTGAGGGGCAGGCTGCCACTGCATGTAACAGGACAGTAGGGAGCAAGGCCAGTGTAGCATCTGGCCAGAGTTGCTTCCCAGACACTCGTGAAGAGTCTCTGCCAGTCGCTTTCCCATTCTGGACCAACATTCTCATTTATCAACTAATTACAACAGTGTCTGCCAACCAGGCCCCAGGAGGGTTTGGGGTGGCCCCAGGAGGGTTTGGGATAGCTCCAGGAGGGTTTGGGGTGGCCCCTGGAGGGAACAGGCACCCCCTGTGGGTTACTCTAATCACTGGAGGCTTCTGCTGCCTCCTGGAAGGTGCTGAGTCCTGGTTTCTTGCAGCCGGTCCCTTTGTCCAGACCCTGTGTCCATGCTGGGCCTATGGCTTAGGCACATGGACAGGGCACGGCCTACCTGGTGGCTACTAGCATAGGCAGTATCCCTACTGATCCTCGCTCTGCCCTCTCTGCCACAGGTCACACAGGTCGCCTACTTCGTTCACTACTCTGTCTCAGCCTTCTCTTCTTGGTGGCCCACCTTGCCTTCCAGATATGCCTGCACACTATGCCTCACCTGAACCAGCTTCTGGGACAAAACTGTAAGTGATGGAGGAACGCTTGGTCAGGTTGGGGGGTTGGGGGGAGTGGGGACACTTGAGAACAGCAGTCCTGGGGTAGAGGGGATGACGGTGCCAGCTTGGAACCTCAGGCCTCCAGCCTCATTGGGCCACCCTGCCTTACCCAGGCTTTGGCCAATATGAGCTGCCCCCAGATGCCTGACTATGATTTCTGTCTGACCCAAATGGCCTAGCCTCCATGCTCCTGGCTGTGATGTGGTCAGTGGGGGCCAGGCCAGTTCCAGAATGGCATCAGGTGGGACAGCCTCAGGCTCTCTGGTGTCTCCACCTGTCAACAGCTTCCTCCTATGCCCGCTTGTAGCTTAGTTGTGTGGCTGTGTGACTACACGGGTCCTCAGTGTCCACGTCCATCCTATGTCCTCCTGCCCTTGTACCTGTGTCTTCTAGTCAGGCAGGGACCGATGCTGGCATCCCAGCTTTACATGTACAAGTCCTGGGTGGCCTTCAAATCTCTACCGGAGACATCCTGTCCTGCCACTCATGGGCAATGGACCAACCCAGTCAGTATGAGTCTAGCTGGCTGGCTTCAGGTTCCCTGTTTGTAAAGGTGGCATTTTCAGTTGGGTGTAGCAGCACATGCTTTTATTTTTATTTTTTTAATCTTTAAAAACATCTTTTAAGAAAGTCTAGGACAGTCAAGGCTACACAGAGAAACCCTGTCTCAAAAAACAAAACAAAACAAAACAAAAAAAATCTTTTGGTTTGGGGGCTGTAGAGATGGCTTGCTTTTCCAGAGGTCTTTTTTTTTTTTTTAAAGATTTATTTATTATTATGTATACAGTGCTCTGTCTGCATGTACATCTGCAGGCCAGAAGAGGGCATCAGATCACATTATACATGGTAGTGAGCCACCATGTGGTTGCTGGGAATTGAACTCAGGACCTCTGGAAGAACAATCAGTGAGCTTAACCTCTGAGCCATCTCTCCAGTCCCTTTCCAGAGGTCTTGAGTTCAACTCCCAGCAACCACATGGTGGCTCATAACCATCTATAATGAGATCTGGTGCCCTCTTCTGGCGGGCAGGCACAGATGCAGGCAGAACATTGTATATGTAATAAATAAATAAATCTTTTTAAAAAAATCTTTTGGTTTTTCGTGACACGGTTTTTCAGTGTAGCCCTGGCTGTCCTGGAACTCACTCTATAGACCAGGCTGGGCTCGCACTCCGAGACCCTCCTGCCTCTGCCTCCCAGGTGCTGGGATTAAAGGTGTGTGCCACCACTGCCTGGCTGGCACGTACTTTTAGTCTTAGCACTTGGGGATCAGAGGCAGGAGAATCACTGTTTGAGGCCAACTTGGTCTACATAGCAACTTCTAGCCAGTATTACAATAGAGAGGCCCTGTCTCAACAAACAAACAAACAAACAAACAAACAGAGTGAGGTATTCAGTGTTCCTGACCACTAACACTCTGTCCTAAGTGAGACCCCCTAGTGGCCATGGCCACAGAGGACCCTGGGCACCCTGCCTGGCCCAGAACCTCTCTCCTCAAGTCCTTTCTCTACAGGCAGCCTTTGGGAGAAGGTATCTCAACACATAGGGGTTACGAGGTAAGACCCTCATTCCCTGTGAGCCTTTCTTGGGGTTCCTCGATCCTAAGGGTGGCCTGGGTGTGTCCCCACCCCTTACCCAACTCTGCTCTCCCTGTCCTTCACAGGCTGGACCTGAAGGACATCTTTAACACCGCCAGGCTGGTGGCTCCTGACCTAGGAGTCCTGGTGACATCCTCCCTTTGCCTTGGCCTCTGTGGACGGCTCACAAGGCAAGCCCGGCAGAGCCAGCGCGCCCAGGAGCTGGTAAGGGACTGAGCGGCCAAGGTGGTGCCAAGGGTGTCGGTGCTGAAGTCTCCCCGACTCTTGACAGTTTTGATTTTAACGAACTTAGACTTTCAGAGTTAAGTTTGGAGGATATGTACATGTAGCATGTGAAAAGGCATACAGGAGAGGGAAACATGTCTTGCGGCGCATTCTCCCGGACTCAGTCACATGGCTTTGTCCTTGGGTCTGCGCTACGGGGACTGTCACTTGCAAGCATCGGCCAAGCTGAAATATACCAAGCTGAGTAAGAGCCTGACGGGTTGCGGTGCTGACCTGGGTCTCTCTCCAAGCTCATTTCCAGAGTGAGACAGGGTCCTGCCGCCACTGTTCCCAGGGTCCACAGCTGGGCACTCACCACCCTCGAGCCCTGCTTGAGGGCTGTGGTCCGTCTTTCCCACATCATGCCAAGCTTAGCCTATCCCCTCCCCCATCCCTCACGCCCTGAGCTGAGCTAGGATTTATGGCCACCCAGGTGTCTGGGTGCAGACACACCCTCCTCTCGCACACCAGACCCCAGCCCCATTTATCAACACCTGACACTTGCTGGGCTTTAGAGGAAACCAGAGAGGGGAAGGAACTCCAAAAGGCTCGGGAGGTTGGGGCCTGGGAGGGGCTGTGAGGATCAGGCAGCTTGGGGGCATCTGTCTTTCTGTCATCAGCTCTCTTTTTTCTCTTTCTTTATTTTTTATTTTTTATTTTTTAATTTTTTTTTTTTTTGGTCTTTCGAGACAGGTTTTCTCTGTGTAGCTTTCTCCTTTTCTTCCTATGCCGAGACTTGAGTGATCCCCAGGGTCTAGGTCTGGTCATCATGCTCACTTCAGGGCTGGTCTCTCCTTGTCTAGCATAGCATAGTTGTGCCTGCCTCCTCAGCTCCTCCTCCCCCAGCTCCTCCTCCCCCAGGCCCTCCTTTCCCAGCTCCTCCTCCCCCAGGCCCTCCTTTCCCCAGCTCCTCCTCCTCCAGGCCCTCCTCCCCCAGGCCCTCCCCCCCAGCTCCTCCTCCCCCAGGTCCTCAGTGGCCTTACTTCCGGCTTCTGCAGGCTTGTAGAAGGGGCGAGCTCAGAGGTCAGCCTCTCTGTCTCCTGGCCTGGCCTCCAACCTTCATGCTTCTGGTCTCTGATCAACAGAGACCTTGATAGCTGCCTCAGCCCGGATAGCGTGTGAGGGCAGGACCTGCAGGCTCTTCTTTCATGCCCAGGTTCCACACCTTGCTTTGCAGATGGGAAGCCCACTCAGAGAGGTTAAGCAACTGTCCTAAGGCTATACAGAATGGAGACCGTTGGCACTCGTGCCATCTAGCTCCAGAGCCAGTGCACTCAGCCTGAGTACTCGTAACCCCTCAACTGTTCCCACAGGCACAGCTGGGGACATGGGCTGCCAGAAGCTGGCTTGAGCTAGGGCCGCTGACGACAATCTGTGTTCTTTTCCGCCATATTCTGGCCTTCCCTGAAGCCTGGGACCCGGCTCTTTTCTGGGAAATGTTCTGTCAGTGCCAGGGAGAACAGGTCCTCCCGGGCCTCAGTCTCCTGCCCGAGGCAGGGACTGTCCCGCTTCTTCCCAGATAACTGCTCGCTTCTGTCATCCTGGAGGGTCAGAGAGTACAGTGGCACTCCAGGATGTGGTACCTCACAAGGTGCAAATGTGCCCTGCTCTCCCTGACCTGTTGGATTGTGGCAGTCATCTGTCACCTCTTGACCAAGGATTATGGGTCTGAAGATGCTTTCAGAGCTGTAGTGCAGGGCACATGGTGTGTGTGTGTGTATGTGTGTGTGTGTGTGTGTGTGTGTGTATCTGTTCCTTGCCATCTTCCTAGAACAAAAATCTCTTCCTAGAAGCCAAACAAAACCAACACAGGGTCTTCAGGAACAGATCTGGGACTTGGAAGGCTGTCCTATCCTCTGGGGCATCATGGCCAAGATGGGGCAAAAAGAAAAAAAAAGAGATGCTTGGAGTGTTCCAGCATAGCTGGCCTGGCAGGGTTGCCTGTCTCAGAGTAGGATGGGGCTGCAAGGGTGCCCATTGTGTGGCAGAGCTCCATTGAGAAAGGAGAAAGGCTTGTCTTAGGCTGTGGGCAACACCAGAGGGGCAGCTGTGGGATGGGCCTTATCTTCTACCTCAGCTAGGCAGAGGAGGCTGCCGCAGCCTTTGGGTGCTGGTCCTGACGTCACTTCCCCATGACTTCAGCAGGATGATGACGACATGGATGCCGCCCCAGCAGTGGGGCTACAGGGAGCCCCTGCCCTGGCAACCAAACGCAGGCTGTGGCTGGCCTCCCGTTTCCGGGTCACTGCCCACTGGCTGCTGCTGGCCTCCGGACGGATACTGACCATTGTGCTGCTGGCTCTGGCAGGTACTTTGGGGCAGGGAATCGTCTTGGCTCTGACTGGAAAGGTGTGTGTGTGTGTGAGAGAGAGAGAGAGAGACTCAGAGCTCCCTGATGGAGTGACCCATAGTGCCTGTGCCCTCCCCTCCCTACTGTAGGCATAGCCCACCCATCGGCTTTCTCCAGTGTCTACCTACTGGTCTTCCTGGCCATCTGCACGTGGTGGGCCTGCCACTTTCCTCTCAGCCCACTGGGCTTTAACACACTCTGTGTTATGGTGAGCTGCTTTGGCGCCGGCCATCTCATTTGCCTCTACTGCTATCAGACACCATTTGTCCAGGAAATGCTACCGCCTGGCAGCATCTGGGCCAGGTAAGGCTTCCACATAGAGCCTCCCACCCAGCCGTAGCTCTGCTGCCCTCAGAGCTGGCAGCCAGTGACATGGCCCTCACTAAACAGGGTGTTCGGTCTCAAGAGCTTCATAGACCTCCCGAACTGCTCCAGCCCCAACGTGCTGGTGCTCAACACTAAGCATGCCTGGCCCATCTACGTGAGCCCCGGCATCCTGCTGCTGCTGTACTACACAGCCACCTCTCTCCTGAAGCTCCGTAAGAGCCGTCCCCCAGACCTGGTGAGTGCCCGCCGTCATCTCTGCTGGCATCTGGCACGCTGGTGAGGCAGGTGTCCCGAGGCAGGACTGTACTCAGTGTTGTGGTCTCTGCAGAGGAAGGAGGCACCTAGGGAGGATGAGGAACACGAGCTGGAACTGGACCAGCTGGAGCCAGAGCCCCAGGCTGGGGACGCCACCCAGGTGAGCAGGTGGTCCAAGGGTATGGGAAAGCCACGGGGAGCCGCCTGCAGCAGTCGCCTCACCCATATATCCTCTGCAGTCCGTGATGCCCACGTCCACAGAGCCTGACATCGACAACTGCACCGTGCATGTCCTGAGCAGCCAGAGCCCCGTGCGCCAGCGCCCCAGTGAGTTACAAGCTCTGTGGCCATGGGGATGCCCTCCTGGCAACACTTATTAGCAGGGCCCATGCATGCTGATCTCTCTGTGGGCAGGTTGGTCTAGGGCTGCCCCCTGGTGGCCAAAGGTCTTATACGCACTCCTTGCCTTGTGCCTGAACCTCCCAAGGCCACTCCTATGGCTAAATAGCTGAGCCCCAAGATATTTGGGCTGGTCCTTCAGGTCTTCCACTCTGTTCTCAGGTGGGAACTGGCTACCCATGGCTCTAGGTCCCAGGAGCCTCTGTCATCCTGGCTGTCACTGGTTTACATTACTGTGGAGACAACTAGGTCTTTTTCTGGGTCCTTATTTCTTTATCTTGAACTTTTAAAATTAATTAATTACTTTATTTATTTATTTGTGTGTGTGTGTGTGTGTGTGTTGGTATCAAGCTATTGTATACATGTGGAAGTTGGAGGACAACTCGGAGGAGTTGGGTCTCTCTCTACTTAGGTACTCTGGCTTGGTGGCAGGCACCTTAACCTCTGAGCCATCTTGCAAAGCTCTGCTTTGAACTTTGGTGTTGGAATTATTTTCTGATACTCAGGATAGGCTACAAGACCTTGCATGCCAGGCTTACACTGCGCTACCGGGCTACATCTCCTGACCTCCGCTTTTGCAACTCGCCCTTGTGTGATGTGTGCGAGTCACGGATCTTAAAGGGCCACTCCTCCTGCATCAGAGTCTTAAAAAATGAGGCCAGTAGGGTCTGGCCAGGGTCACATGACATTCTAGAAGGGTCAGATGCTTCTGTTGTTTTTGGCCAGCCAATGGCCAGCATCCACTGTGGCTGCCTGGTGAGCCTGGCCCCCTCTCACCTGTAAGGCCGTGCCAGTGCAGGTGGCCTGCTCTGTCCTTTAGGGCCACATTGAGAATGGGGGAAGAGACTCCACAGGGTTCCTATGTGGCAGCTAATCTCATCCCTACCCCCAGCACGCCCCAGATTGGCCGAGCTGAAAGAGATGTCGCCCCTCCATGGCCTGGGCCACCTCATCATGGACCAGAGCTATGTGTGTGCCCTGATCGCCATGATGGTAAGGAACAGCCCCCAGGGCCACTGCAGGGAGGGGATGCAGTTTATTTTAGAAACTGAGGCCCCAGTCACCAGAAATGGTGCTGGAACTGCCCCCGGGAGTCACTGACAGTTCATAGCTGTGCAGTGTGTGCGTGCACATGCTGTGTGCGGGCTACCTCATGGAGGGGCGCTTACCGCTGGGGGCTGAAGAGCTGGCCCTGCCCATTGTCCCTGGCTGTCCAGGTGTGGAGCATCACGTACCACAGTTGGTTGACCTTCGTGCTGCTGCTCTGGGCCTGCCTCATCTGGACTGTGCGTAGCCGCCACCAGTTCGCCATGCTCTGCTCGCCCTTCATCCTGCTGTACGGGCTGACGCTCTGCTGCCTGCGCTATGTGTGGGCCATGGAGCTCCCCGAGCTGCCCACTACCTTGGGCCCTGTCAGTCTGCACCAGCTGGGATTGGAGCACACGCGCTACCCCTGCCTGGACCTTGGTGCCATGGTGAGTGTCATCGGCCACATGTGGGTGGTGGTGGGCTTTCTCCCCAGGCTCTCAGGAAGATATTATTAATGTTCTGTTGATTGGCCGCTTGTCCAGCCGGGTAGAGACTGTCTGAAGTCAGCACTGAGTTCCCGTGGGTCCACCCTAGGATGCAGAAGTTGTTCAAAGCCTGTTAGCTAGGTGCTATTGCAAGTGCTGTCTCCATGCCCTTGAGGCTGTGGGTGTCCCTGTGTATTCTTCCTGCCTGACAGCGCTCCACTATGTGGCCTTGGGTGTCCATGACTCATGTCTGGTCAGTTTGGCTCTTAGGTCACCGGGTGTCCCCGCACAAGGCAGGTATATAACTATCTTGATGCCTGTTCTTTGTTTGTGGGCTGATGGCTTATAATGTAGCTCAAGCAGGACTGTGAGTCCATATGTGTATATACCAGTGTGAACATCTGTGTGCATATGTACGTGTGTGAGTGTAAACTTGTGAGTTTGGCCGAAGTATGTAAGGTTGTGAGCTGTCATCTGTGAGTCTTTCCTGTACATCTGTGGATCTGTGGCCGTGTAAGCCTACACATGTGAGTGAGGTTGGGTTTGTGGTCATGGAAGGGGCTGGGGGCATTCCATGGCCCTGTGTCACGGCCTGGGCCCTCGCTGACACGCCTGCTCCCCACAGCTGCTCTATCTGCTCACGTTCTGGCTCCTGCTTCGTCAATTCGTGAAGGAGAAGCTGCTGAAGAAGGCAAAGGTGCCTGCTGCGCTGCTGGAGGTCACGGTGGCAGACGCAGGTAAGTAGCATGCGGGGTTGGAGGGGCCTCCACCCCTCCTCCCCCTGTCACCCCCTCCCAGCTGTACTCTCTGCCCTGCGCCCTGCTCTACAGAGCCCACCCAGACGCAGACACTACTGCGGAGCCTGGGGGAGCTGGTCACAGGCATCTACGCCAAGTACTGGATCTACGTGTGCGCTGGCATGTTCATCGTAGTCAGCTTTGCTGGCCGCCTGGTGGTCTACAAAATCGTCTACATGTTCCTCTTCCTGCTGTGCCTCACACTGTTCCAGGTGCCCACAGTGGTGGGCAGGTAGGGCTAGCGCGTGGGGCCCTGTCCCTCGCCTGCCCTGCTCACCAGTCACCGCCTGCAGGTCTACTATAGCCTGTGGAGGAAGCTGCTCCGTGTCTTCTGGTGGCTCGTGGTTGCCTATACTATGATGGTGCTCATTGCAGTATACACCTTCCAGTTCCAGGACTTTCCCACCTACTGGCGCAACCTCACGGGCTTTACGGATGAGCAGTGAGTAGGGCACAGCTGAGCCGCTCCCTTCAGGGCAGTAGTGGCACGTTCCCCTGTGCCCACCCCTCGCCTAGGCCCTGCTCCTGTCCACAGTGGGTGCTGGGGCAGGGCAGAGTGAAGTGCTGATGGCCTCTCTTCTGCCAGGCTGGGGGACCTGGGCCTGGAGCAGTTCAGCGTGTCCGAGCTCTTTTCCAGCATCCTCATCCCTGGCTTCTTCCTGCTGGCCTGCATCCTGCAGTTGCACTACTTCCATCGGCCCTTCATGCAACTCACCGACCTGGAGCACGTGCCCCCGCCAGGCACCCGCCGCCCCCGATGGGCTCACAGGTTTACTGCCTTCGAGGGCTGTGGCAACGAGTGGTTTTGGTTTGTGGGACCGGGGATGGTGCCGGGCGGGGGGCGAGGGTGGCTTAGCTGACGGATCTCAGCTTGAGCAGCGGCCATGATGCTGCTTTCAGCGGTGGGCAAGAAAGAGGCAGGAACACAGGCAGGAAGTGACTCTTGGGCTTTCCCAGGCAGGACGCAGTGAGCGAGGCCCCTCTGCTACAGCATCAGGAGGAGGAGGAGGAAGTCTTCCGGGATGATGGGCTGGGCGCGGATGGGCCCCACCAGACCACACAAGTCCCTGAGGGTGAGTCTGGACACAGCCCTAGGAGGCACACAAGGTGCCAAGAAGTGTATCTGTGTTGAGCTCTACCACCTCCTGGATGTGGCTTTGAGGACACATGAGCCCCAAAGACTCCTACCCTCCTTTCTGGCCCTGCCTCTTTCTCCTTGAGCCCAGTCCCCTCCCCGCCAAGCTCTACCCCTTCCACACTGCGGACCGCACCCCCGCTGAGCCTCACCCTCCTCACCAAGCCCTGCCCACTCTCCAGGCCATATCCCTCTCTCTGAGCCTTGCCCCGCCTTACTGAACCCCACTCTTTCCACCCCACCATCATCATCAAGTACCTCCCCCCCCCACTTTTACACTCCACCCTCTAACCAAATCCCACTGGACTAAGCCTTACCTCTATCACTTCTGCCTATGCCTTCACCAAGGCCTATGCCTCTGCACTGTGCCCCGCCTCCACAGGTGCAGCCAGCAAGTGGGGCCTGGTGGCCGACCGGCTGCTGGACCTCGCGGCCAGCTTCTCGGATGTCGTCACCCGCATCCAGGTGTTTGTTCGGCGCCTGCTAGAACTGCACGTCTTCAAGCTAGTAGCCCTCTACACTGTCTGGGTGGCCCTGAAAGAAGTGAGTGCAGCGTTCTGGGCGCAGTGTTCCTTTGTGTGAAGCAGGGTCCCTCCTGGCCTGGCTTTGCCGGGCGCTCCAGAGCCGGGCCTGACAGGCTACGTACGGCCGGTTGCCCTGGAGCCTAGCACGAGTTTGCCCGCTGCTTGTCTGTTCCCCACAGGTGTCTGTGATGAATCTGCTGCTGGTGGTGCTGTGGACCTTTGCCCTGCCCTATCCGCGCTTCCGGCCCATGGCCTCCTGCCTGTCCACCGTGTGGACCTGCATCATCATTGTGTGCAAAATGCTCTATCAGCTCAAGATTGTCAACCCACACGAGTACTCCAGCAACTGCACTGAGGTGCGGGCACGGGGGATCCCTAGGGCCCCGGGCCTTCTGGAGGGGAGGTCCCAACAGCACTGATTCCTCATGGCACGTAGAGACACTGGGTCGGTGACTCCTGCAGTGAGGGTAGGGAAGCCCTCAGGACAGCTGTGCCTAGAGATTCACCTGGCTCCACCATTCCCATCTGGGCATCTATTTACACCTCTGGCCTTGATCTGTCCCCCTTCCTAATCAAGGGGGCCCCAAGACTGGCAGCCCTATGAAACCTCTGGTAGGACCCGACCAGGAGCTTCAGCCGTGGAATGGGCTTAAGATTAGCACCCATAGTCCCCACTTCATCCTGACCTGGGGCCTGGGGCTTCATGCTCACGCCTCTTTGCAGCCTTTCCCCAACAGTACCAACCTGCAGCCCATGGAGATCAACCAGTCTTTGCTGTACCGTGGCCCTGTCGACCCTGCCAACTGGTTCGGGGTGCGAAAGGGCTTCCCCAACCTGGGCTATATCCAGGTGAGTGGGGACTGGTAGCCAGGGCCGATGGTCCTTGATGACCCCTGAGGGGTTCCCCACTGACCCCTGACCCCCCACCTTCACAGAACCACCTGCAGATCCTTCTGCTCCTAGTGTTTGAGGCTGTGGTGTACCGGCGCCAAGAGCACTATCGCCGGCAGCACCAGCAGGCCCCGCTGCCTGCCCAGGCCGTGTGTGCACATGGCACCCGCCAGAGGCTGGACCAGGACCTGCTTAGCTGCCTCAAATATTTCATCAACTTCTTCTTCTACAAATTTGGGCTGGAGGTGAGGCTGGGCGTCCACACATCACCCCTTTTGGCAGGACTGATGACAAGCGGCTCCACCAAGTATCTCTAATGATGCCCAAGTACTCTAAATGCAGCCTACCCCGAGGCTAGCTCAGAGGCTTGCCACAGTGTCCAGGAAAGTCAGGGAGGTTGGACTGCATCCTCCATGGCAGGAGTAGGCCAAGGCTGGCCAGTGTCTGGAGTTAAAAGTCTCCCAGCCACGGAGCTCCTCATCCCTCTGCCTTGGCTCCCTCCAAGTACGGGGGAGATGTGTCTAGCTTCTGCCGCCTTCCTAGGATGGTTGGTCTGGGCAACTGGCGCCCCCCACCCCAGTAAAGCTGTGCCACTCTGTGCCCTCAGGGCAGGGGTGCCCTGGGCTTGTGGGCTTGAAGCATTAAGTCCGTGCCTGTATCCCTGTAGATCTGCTTCCTGATGGCCGTGAACGTGATCGGGCAGCGCATGAACTTCATGGTGATCATACATGGCTGCTGGCTGGTGGCCATCCTCACACGCCGCCGCCGCGAGGCCATCGCCCGCCTCTGGCCCAATTACTGTCTGTTCCTCACATTGTTCCTGCTGTACCAGTATCTCCTGTGCCTGGGCATGCCACCCGCACTGTGCATTGGTAAGCCACAGGATGAGGGGCTTGGCGTACATGGTTGCATGGAAACTCACGGGCTGTTTTCCTGTCCACCCTGCTGGGCTTTGTGCATGTACCCTCTATGGCCTGCGCATTATTCTCTCTAGGCCACTTGAGCCATAGCTGGAGCATTGTCACTTAGTGCCGGCTCGAGGTTGGCTTCCTGAGGGCAAGGTGACCCTATGCCTGCAGGGCTGTGGTGCCTCTTGACAGCCCATTGCAGCCGTGCCATTGTCAGGTGTGTAGTCTGTAGTAAAATGGCACCAGTTCTTTCTCTTAGCTGTTTGCAGTTTGGCCTTTCCCCTGCGTCCTCCGCCTCTTTCATCCAACTTCTCTCATCCCTGTGACATCTCTGGACAGCCAGCTTGGTGGCTTTGCCACATACCCCGAGAGTTGGATGTGCCTGGCTAAGCATGAAGAACTCTGATCACATGGGCTTTACAATGGTGCCAGGGAGCTGGGGTGGCCCATGGCCGTAGCCAGGCTTTCCCATTTGGCCTGTTCTGAAGCAGCCTTGCCTGCCCACATTGTCCCTGCTCCAGGGACGGCCTTTCTTTCTTTTCTTATGGGTGGGTCTTCTGTCTTCCACTGGTTTCTCTGTGGGGGAGAGCTTGCCTTTTCAACTACCTGTTCAAAGTTTTCTTTATCATCCTTCGGGTGGGGCTGGAGCCCATGGCTTCACACATGTCAGGCCATTGCTGAGCCGGTGAGCTGCACCCCGGCCCCTGTTCTTTGTTTTGGAGAGAGTGGCAAGAGTTTCAAGTCCCCAGATTGTCCCCCTGTCTCAGGTTGTGAGGACCCAGTAGGCATCCCGGCTCATCCCACTGTGGCAGCTGGGCGGTTCCTGGGGTTTCCCTTGTCCTCTGTGTCCTTGATGAATGGACAACCTCTCCTCCCTGTGAGATTGCTTGGGATGTCCCCTGCCCTGGGTTATGTACCTGGGACAGTTTCACACATTTCTTAGAGGGCCCTGGTTCTTAGGAAGCATGCCTACTACCCTGTACGGCTCTTCATGCAGATCTGTGCAGTCAGCCATGCCCTCTGTCGGGCACCATCCTACCTTCTGTCCAGTTCTGGAATGTCACAGGGTAGAATGGCACACTGCGCCTCTGTTGTATTGGTTTCTGTCTCTTAGCGAGTGTAGGCGAAGTTCCTCAGGTGTTTGCTTTCTGTCGGCGGGTTACGGCAGGGTCCTCCCGGTGTCCAGTCTCACTTAGGGAGAATTCTTCAGGTGTTCTCTCCTCAGCCGCAATAGCCAGGGTGTGTAGTAGCTGAAGGATTTCTGGGTTGTTTGTAGCTTTGGGTTATTGTTTCATATGTTTTCTTTAAACTGCATGAACCATATAATTCATTCCAAATACTGATATGTTCTTGGGATGTACCTGTCCTGTCTCAGGTGAGGCTCACCACGGTCTTGCCCTCTGACCCATCCGTGGGTTCCACTGCCACGCCCAGCCCCTTCAAACCTGGTGTAGTTTCAGCGTGGAAATCATGTCCTGTTAGAATCTCTCACTCTGTGGGCCAATGTCCTTGAGACTGTGTGGGTGGTGCTGAGAACAAGTCCTAACCACACTGGAATGTGTGACACAGGAACCAGCTTCTGAGGCTCCTGGTAGGGGGCAGAGGGGAGATAGGACAGCTTTTGCCCTTTCTGGTGTGTCCCCTATGTACAGACTACCCATGGCGCTGGAGCAAAGCCATCCCCATGAATTCTGCTCTTGTCAAGTGGCTGTACCTGCCCGACTTCTTCAGAGCACCCAACTCCACCAACCTTATTAGTAAGTGCAACTCCGCCACTCATCCCGGTTGCCTGCCCATCCCCAGGAGAATGTAAGGTCTCCATAGGCACAAGGGAACTTCACCGGGAACTTGCAAGGGGTCAGGCTGTCTAGGTTGAAACTGAGTGGTGCCTCACTCCACAGAAGAGCCATGCTACCCCACAGCCTCACGCACACACACAAGCCATGCCAGAGAGTGTGTGCGCACACAGTGGTAAGCACGCACACACACACACACACACACACGGAGGGCCTCACAGTGTGCCAGGAGATCCACGCAGGCCGGGTTCCCTGACACGTATGCACGTGTACAGCACACACATAGACTGGTGTGTCCTCATTATGGCTCCTTCCTGGTTCCAGCCTTCATGTATAGACACTATCTCAGTTGTCAGGTGGGAACAGTCCCCGGCACTGCAGTCTTCCTCCTCCATGGGCAAGCTGCGTGCCCTACAACCGCTCTCCTGTCCTGCAGGTGACTTTCTCCTGCTGCTCTCCGCCTCCCAGCAGTGGCAGGTGTTCTCGGCTGAGCGTACGGAGGAGTGGCAGCGCGTGGCTGGCATCAACACTGACCACCTGGAGCCCCTGCGTGGGGAGCCCAACCCTGTGCCCAACTTCATCCACTGCAGGTAGGTCCCACACTGCCCACTCTGAAGCACCTGCTGAGGGCCTGTCTGGGCTGACCCAGCGACCTCAGTGACATCTTCACTTGCCAGGTCCTATCTGGATATGCTGAAGGTGGCCGTCTTCCGGTACCTGTTCTGGCTGGTGCTTGTGGTGGTGTTTGTCACAGGGGCCACCCGCATCAGCATTTTTGGCCTAGGGTACCTGCTGGCCTGCTTCTACTTGCTGCTCTTTGGCACCACCCTGCTGCAGAAGGACACACGAGCCCAGCTTGTGCTGTGGGACTGCCTCATCCTCTACAATGTCACAGTCATCATCTCCAAGAATATGCTGTCGGTGAGTGGACTGCCCACACAGCCCTGCCCCAGCCCACCCCAGGAGCCCTGGGCTAACCTGCCTAAATCCTGCCCCCTGCCCCAGCCCACCCCAGGAGCCCTGAACTAACTTGCCCCCACTCCTGCCCCCAGCTCCTGTCCTGTGTCTTTGTGGAGCAAATGCAGAGCAACTTCTGCTGGGTCATCCAGCTCTTCAGCCTCGTATGCACAGTCAAAGGCTACTACAATCGTGAGTGGGCAAGAAATGTGGGTGAGGGGCAGGCTCAAGGCTCCCCACGGCTTCTGGTGCCGACCCCTAGCCATGCTGGCCTCTGCCTCACAGCCAAAGAGATGATGACAAGGGACCGGGACTGCCTGCTGCCTGTGGAGGAGGCCGGTATCATCTGGGACAGTGTCTGTTTCTTCTTCCTGCTTCTGCAGCGGCGCGTCTTTCTCAGTCACTACTTCCTGCATGTCAGTGCCGACCTGAAGGCCACTGCCCTGCAGGCCTCCAGGTCGGCCAGCTGCTCCTCCTGGGTGGGGGAAGTTTCCCCCATTCTCAGCAATGAATCCCTGGTGCTTTGACATTCTTACGGCCCGTGGCTGGGTTCCAGAAGGCAGTGTGTCTCCCAGTAGCCTGAGTGTCCCTTTCTGTCCCTGGAGCTAAACTTAGGGTTAGCAGCTTCATCTACCTAGCCCAGGGTTGCCACCCAATGTTCCTTCCTATGATGGTGTCCTGCCTTAGGTAAATAGGTGGCAGAAGGCATTTCCTCTCTCTATGGCTGCAGGTGACAGGTGTCTCCCGCCACATGCCTCAGTAAGAGTAGGAGGACCAGGCAGGTTCTCTAAGGGAAAGGGACTTGAACCCAGCCAATCCTGGAGGTAGAGATAAGCGCTGAGGTCTCATCTCTTCCCTGCAGGGGCTTTGCCCTCTACAACGCCGCCAACCTTAAGAGCATCAACTTCCACCGCCAGGCTGAGGAGAAGTCCCTGGCCCAGCTGAAAAGACAGTAGGTGTTATCTGGGCTAGGGACCCTTGACCCTTCTGGCCAGCCTGGCACTCAGAGCTCCTTCCTACTTGCAGGATGACGCGCATCCGTGCCAAACAGGAGAAGTACAGGCAGAGCCAGGCAAGTCGTGGCCAACTCCAGTCCACAGACCCCCAGGATCCCAGCCAGGAGCCAGGTAAGCATGGACGATGCCCAGCACCTCAGAGGGCTCCTCCACACACCCGACCCAACCCCCGACACACACGCACTGCATCCAGATGTGTTTGTGCTGCTGAAGGCTCCCTGCACCTGTGCCAAGTAATGTGCCACAAACACCCCACCCCACCCCACCCCCGACACACATGCACCTGTATCAGGCATGTTTGTGCTGCTGAAGGCTTCCCGCACCTGTGCTAAGTGGTGTGCCACAGGGCCCTGCACCCTTGTCCTGTGCTGTGTGTAAGTGGTGTGCCACGGGACCCTGCCCCAGTCCTATGCCATGTGATGTGTTTTCCTCTGTCCCTGCAGGCCATATGGCCACCTGGGACTGTCTACCTTTGCACTTGTGGCCCCTCTCCATCCCTCCAAGGCTCTGAGATGTGTGGCACCACATGGAACCTTGTCACTGCAGGAGTTCTGTGTCTGTTTCTGTCTCTGCCACGTGCCCTTGTGCCCAAGATAGGCTGCCCTTACAGGCTCCCCTGCTTGTTCACGCTTGCCTCGCCGCTCCACAGGGCCTGACAGCCCAGGGGGCTCCTCCCCGCCACGAAGACAGTGGTGGCGACCCTGGCTGGACCACGCCACAGGTACCCTGCCTCGACCCCTCTGCACTCCTGCTATTGACCCTACTGCCTACTAGCTTCTCCTTGTCCCGTCTGCTTGCGTCAGGCCCTCTGGCCTGTGCATGGTTCTCTGTTCTGTTCACGGACCACCTTCCCCATCCTGCTGAACCCTGGCTAGGATGCTCCTAGTGGGAAGGGTGGCGCTCAAGCAAAGCCAAGTGGGTGGAAGATGCTGAGGGGAACAGCTTAGCCACGGGTCTGCTACCACCCAACTCAAAACTGAAGGTAGGGACTCCAGGACTTCTCAGGGTCCTGCCGTGGAGATTGGCTCTCACGTACACATACATTCTCTCCCCTGCTGACTACAGTCATCCACTCTGGGGACTACTTCCTGTTTGAGTCGGATAGTGAGGAGGAAGAGGAGGCCACACCTGAGGACCCCAGGCCTGCAGCACAGAGTGCCTTCCAGGTGAGGTGGAGCCATGCCTTCCTGTTTTGTCTGTGGAGTTCCTGAGTGGGGCATTGGGCGTGGACAGACATCAGAGGGCCTTGGAGTCCACCTAGCCCTTCCGACCTGTCCAGGCAGCTAGGAAAACAGGCTGCGATGTGAGTGAGGGTCACAGGTAGCCAACTACTCACCTGCCGCATTTCCTGAAAGTCCTGGCTCTGGCTTCCTCCTCCTCACCTCATGGGTTCTATGACCACCACCTGGTCTGAGAGAAAGTCTACATGTGTCTATTGATACTGGTGTCATGGGACCAGGAGAGGCCCTGGCACTTGTCACCCTGGGCAGCTGCATGTCTGTCTTCCTGCCAGAGTCTCTGGAGTCTGTTTCCAAAGAGGGCTTGTGGGGGTTGAAGACCCACAGCTTGATAACAGAGCCGACCTAGGATCTGGTCCATGGCTGGTCCTCCAACCTCCACCTTGGGAGGGGACCGTGATGCCAGGCCAGAGGCCTCAGGTTACAGAGTCCAGGGTTCTAACTAAGAAGTCTGGCTGGCAGATGGCGTACCAGGCATGGGTAACCAACGCCCAGACAGTGCTGAGGCAGCGTCGGGAACGGGCACGGCAGGAGCGGACAGAACAGCAGGCTTCTGGTGAGTTGTGTTTGGGGGCTCCAGGAGGGGAGCTGGAGGCTATGCAGCTGTCTGACTATCTCTGTGCCCAGGAGGTGACCTGAGCCAAGAGGTAGAGCCAGCAGAGGCCCCAGAGGAAGATATGGCAGGTGTGTGGACTTGCTGGGAAGGAGGCAGAGGGCCAAGGGCTCTTGTGGCTAGCCAACCCTCTAGCATCGTCCTGCTCTCTCTAGGCCACAGCCATGTGATGCAGCGTGTGCTGAGCACCATGCAGTTCCTGTGGGTGCTGGGCCAGGCCACGGTAGACGGGCTGACACGCTGGCTGCGTGCATTCACGAAGCACCACCGCACCATGAGTGACGTGCTGCGCGCTGAGCGTTACCTGCTCACCCAGGAGCTTCTACGGGTAAGTGCCACTTGGGCCAAGCCCCCTCCTATAACTCAGCAAGGCCACACACCCCTACCTGCTGCCTGCTAAGCACGTGTGGAACGGAGCTGGGCCAATCCCAGTGGCCTGAGGGCTTCTCCATACTCTGCAGGGTGGGGAGATACACCGAGGCGTGCTCGACCAGCTTTACGTGAGTGAAGCCGAGACTACGCTGTCAGGTCCCATGGAGACCCGTGATGGACCCAGCACAGCCTCAAGGTCAGTGTAGGGCCCATGAGGTCTGGGATGGGCCAGGGTTCCCATCCCTGCTTGTCCTCTGATCCCTGAGCTGTTGAGGACTCCATCGGGATAAAGCACTGTTCAGGGTTAACTTCCCTCTGTTGTTCTCCAAGCCCCATCCCTCCGCCCTTCCCCAGGACCTAAATATTTGCCCTCTCTGACCTTTTCTCCTACAGTGGGCTGGGAGCCGAAGAGCCTCTGAGCAGCATGACAGATGACACCAGCAGCCCCCTGAGCACAGGCTATAACACTCGCAGTGGCAGCGAGGAGATTATCACTGACACTGGGGACCTCCAGGCTCGGACCTCCCTGCATGGTTCCCAGGAGCTTCTAGCCAACGCTCGTACGAGGATGCGGACGGCCAGTGAGCTGCTCCTGGACAGGTGGGACAGGGCTAGGCTGTGTGCAGGCTTTCAAGGGAATTCTCCTGAGCAGGAAGCCCAGGGAAAGGACCTGGGTGAGGGAGGGAGGAGCTGGCTAGGCCCAGGCCTGGGATCTGAGTCTGTCTGTTGCCATGGCTGCGGGCTGGGCTCTGTACCCCAGAGTTGCTCTTGGCTCTTGCCCCCAAATTCCTGTGGTCCTACGGCAGGCGCCTGCACATCCCTGAGCTGGAGGAAGCTGAGCAGTTTGAAGCACAGCAGGGCCGGACGCTGCGGCTGCTAAGAGCCGTGTACCAGTGTGTGGCCGCGCACTCGGAGCTGCTTTGTTACTTCATCATCATCCTCAACCACATGGTCACGGCCTCGGCTGCCTCCCTGGTGCTGCCTGTGCTTGTTTTCCTGTGGGCCATGCTGACCATCCCAAGGCCGAGCAAGCGCTTCTGGATGACGGCTATCGTCTTCACTGAGGTGGGTGGCAGCTTGTAGGGCTCGGGGCCGGGTCACGCGGCCCAAGCTGAGGTGCCCTGTCCTACAGGTCATGGTGGTCACCAAGTACCTGTTCCAGTTTGGCTTCTTCCCCTGGAACAGCCACGTGGTGCTGCGGCGTTACGAGAACAAGCCCTACTTCCCTCCGCGCATCCTGGGCCTCGAGAAAACCGACAGCTACATCAAGTATGACCTGGTGCAGCTTATGGCTCTCTTCTTCCACCGCTCTCAGCTGCTGGTGAGCCCACGAGGCAGGGCAGGGGTGGCAGGGGCCCAGTGGCCAAGCCCAGCGGCCAAGCCCTGGGCCAGCCTTTTGACTGCTCCTCTGTGTTCTCCATAGTGCTATGGCCTCTGGGACCATGAGGAGGATCGATTGTCCAAGGACCATTGCAGGAATGGTGAGAAGGACCAGGAGGCCAAGGAAGAGTCAGAAGCTATGTTGGAATCGCAGCCTGAGACAGACACTGGGCATCCCTTGGAACTGGTGGTGGCTGGTACCCCAGGAGACCACACCCAAGGGAAAGGGAGTGTTAGATCCAAGGATGGAATCCAAGAGCCCCAAGAGGACCTTAAGCCCCAGCATATGAAGAACAGCATACGCTTCAGGAGGAGGAAGGAGATGCCAGGACCCAAAGGAGCAGCAGCTATGAGTGAGAGCCCAGGCTAGACCCCTGCCAGGTTCCTGGGAGGGTAGGAGACACGGGTGACCTCTCATTTGGAGGTGGCCAGGCCAACACAGGGACAACCCATTGGGCAGCACACAATTGCTCAGTGCCCTCCCAGTATCTGTCCTTGGAGTAGTCCCTGTACCCAGGACAAGATGTCTATGGGCCTGGGCTGAAGTCCTAAGGCTAACCCAAGGCTAACTCAAGGCTAACCCGAGAAAGGACACAGCCACAGTTGCCCCTCACTGGTGACCATGGGGAGGTTCCTGTGCTGTCGGTAGAGTGGGGTGATGTCAGCCTGTTGGAGTGGGCTCACTGGTGCTTCCCTGGACATACACGCTCACAGAAGCCGAGCACGAGGAGGCGGAGGAAGAAAAAGGAGCTGCAGGGAGAAAGAGCCCACATCACAGTCGAGAAAAATCGAAGGTTCAGGAGAGAATGAAGGCAGCTGGGCGCCGGCTGCAGAGCCTCTGCCTGTCACTGTGAGTGGCCTGGCTGGGGATGGAGGGAAGGGGGGCACTGGGGGCAGGCAGGCAGTCCCCAGCTGGATGCTCTCTGTGGCTCTCCGTGCACAGGGCCCAGAGCATGTATCAGCCTCTGCGGCGTTTCTTCCACGACATTCTACACACCAAGTACCGGGCAGCCACCGATGTCTACGCTCTCATGTTCCTGGCCGACATTGTCGACTTCATCATTATCATCTTTGGGTTTTGGGCTTTTGGGGTAAGTTGACCTGGGACGCCAGAGTAGATGGCTGGCTTCTAGCCTTTGGAGTGCATGGGCTTGGAACTCTCAGGTGCACCGCAGCTCCACCTCCCCTACCTGTGTCCTTCGCTACAGAAGCACTCCGCAGCCACGGACATTGCGTCCTCACTGTCAGATGACCAGGTGCCTGAGGCCTTCCTGTTCATGCTGCTGGTCCAGTTCAGCACCATGGTCATCGACCGTGCCCTCTACCTGCGCAAGACTGTCCTGGGCAAGCTGGCCTTTCAGGTGGTCCTGGTGGTGGCCATTCACCTGTGGATGTTCTTCATCTTGCCGGCTGTCACCGAGAGGTAGGTGACGTGAGCCGCTGCCCCCTGGTGCCTCAGCCTGCCCTGCTGCACTACACCCCCTGGCTGTGGATTGGCCTCCAGGACTGATTCTGTCATGTTCGCCTTTCCTGGCATCCTGTCCTGTCCTACCAGGATGTTCAGCCAGAATGCGGTGGCACAGCTGTGGTACTTCGTGAAGTGCATTTACTTTGCCCTGTCCGCCTACCAGATCCGCTGTGGCTACCCCACACGTATCCTGGGTAACTTCCTCACCAAGAAGTACAATCATCTGAACCTCTTCCTTTTCCAGGGGTGAGTGTGGTCTGCCTAGGGATCACGACAGAGCAGGGAGTAAGCCATTGCAGGCTGTCCCTGCTGATGGGACCCTGACCCTGACAGGTTCCGTCTAGTGCCGTTCCTGGTGGAGCTGCGGGCAGTCATGGACTGGGTGTGGACTGACACCACACTGTCCCTGTCCAACTGGATGTGTGTGGAAGACATCTATGCCAACATCTTCATCATCAAGTGCAGCCGAGAGACAGAGAAGGTGCCAGGGCAAAGAGGATGGATGGGTACCTCTTGGAAATTCACAACTGCACTCATAGCAGCCCAGAGAAAGGATCTTTCTGGAACTCTTGTGGACAGCTGCAGTGGGTCCAGGGGACAACAGGGGACAGTGGACTGCGGGCCCTTGGGTTTGGGTGGTGGGGTCAGGCAGATACTAGCCATGTGTTGCCAGGACCATTTCATGGTTTAGTATGCTCACAAAGTACATGCGCCGACCACTGCAGCCAGCTTTATCACCCCACCACCCCACAAAGAAACCTTGTCCCCTTTACTGGTTGCTCCTCTTCCCTGCTCTCCACCCTTGATGGTCTGTAGTCTACTTCCTGTCTGTGAGTTTGTCGTTTTAATAACACACCCATTTTGTACCAGGCTTTCTCCACTCAGCAGTGCTCCCAAGAGTCTTCTCATGGCGGGTCAGGACTTCCGCGAGAGCCATGTAATAGATTCCATGCGTGCGGAAACCCTAACATGTCTGTCCACCTTTCCATGGCCGAGCTGCTGCTGTTGTCACTGCGTGTCAGCCTACACGCTGCACTTCCAAGGTCCCCATGCCTGACAGACACTTCATGCGCTGCCACTGCCTGATTATCTTCTTTAGAGAAACATCTATTCAGGTCACGTCCTAGAAGTACTCAGGTCATCTGTTAGATTTGTAGGCTTCCTCTGGCTGTCCTTTTAAAAAGATTTCTGTCATTTTTCACTATGCATACATATGTGGGTATGTGCGCAAGTGGAGGTGCCCACGGAGGCCGGAAGAGCATCAGATCCCCTGGAGCTGGGGTTACAGGCAGTTGTGAGCCGCCCAACATGAGTTCTGGAAACTGAACTCTGGTCCTCTGCAAGAGCAGCGCACTCTCATAGTCAGGTTTGAAACACAAAGTTAGTTGCCACAGCACTGTTTTCCCTTTTGTGCTTCACTTCTGGGTGTTTCCCCCAAGAGCCCCTGGCCATGTCTGAGATTGAAGAGATGCCTGGCTTCCGGGTCATTTAAACTCACACCAAGCTCCCCGCTCGCAGCTGTGTAGGAAGCAGGCTCCCTTCTGGTAGTGTGTGTGCGTGTAGCTTAGGTCCCAGCCCCACTCACTGAAGCAGCTGACCCTGCTGAGGGTTATTTCTGGACCTCAGGCCTATTCAGTGACACCAGGCTTAGAGCCTGTGGCCAGTGGGGCTGGGAGGGTGACCAGTGTCTTCCTTCCAGAAATACCCACAGCCCAAGGGACAGAAGAAGAAGAAAATTGTCAAGTACGGCATGGGTGGCCTCATCATCCTCTTCCTCATCGCCATCATCTGGTTCCCACTGCTCTTCATGTCACTGATACGCTCTGTGGTCGGGGTCGTCAACCAGCCCATTGATGTCACCGTTACCCTCAAGTTAGGTGGCTACGAGGTGAGTGGCCAGCCACTAGAGGGCCTACACCCACTCCCTTTGGACTTGGGGGGAGGGGCCCCACGCTGACCTTACACCTTTTCCCTAGCCGCTGTTCACCATGAGCGCCCAGCAGCCATCCATAGTGCCTTTCACGCCGCAGGCCTACGAGGAGCTGTCCCAGCAGTTTGACCCCTACCCAGTAAGTGACCTGCACACTGTATCCACTTGGTGTGAAGTGGGCTGGCAGGGACTTGGTGGCCTGCCACTCCTAACTGAGGGATGCTCCGCACAGCTGGCCATGCAGTTCATTAGCCAGTACAGCCCCGAGGACATCGTCACCGCGCAGATCGAGGGCAGCTCTGGGGCGCTGTGGCGCATCAGCCCGCCGAGCCGCGCCCAGATGAAGCAGGAGCTGTACAATGGCACAGCGGACATTACCCTGCGCTTCACCTGGAACTTCCAAAGGTGTGCCCTGTGCTGACTGGGGGGCGGGGGCCTGGGGGTGCCCCGCACTGCCTAACGCTGCCTGCCCCCCAGGGACCTGGCCAAGGGTGGCACTGTGGAGTATACCAATGAGAAGCACACCCTGGAGCTGGCCCCCAACAGTACAGAGCGAAGGCAGCTGGCCCAACTGCTCGAGGGCAGACCCGACCAGTCAGTGTGAGTGGAGGCCACTTCGGGGCAGGTGGGAAGGGGGACTGAGATGGCCCTGACTCGCTGACTCCTCCACAGGATCATTCCCCACCTCTTCCCCAAGTACATCCGTGCTCCCAACGGGCCTGAAGCCAACCCTGTGAAGCAGTTACAGCCAGGTGGGTGTAGGACGGGGTGCTGGGGTGCAGCCGGGTCAGGGACCAGCAGTAGCCCAAGACTAACTCCCCCCTCAACTCAGATGAGGAGGACGACTATCTTGGTGTGCGCATCCAGCTGCGGAGGGAGCAAGTGGGCAGAGGGGGCCCTGGGGAGCGAGCAGACACCAAGGCCTCCGACTTCCTTGAGTGGTGGGTGATCGAGCTGCAGGACTGCCAGGCTGACTGCAACCTGCTGCCCATGGTCATCTTCAGTGACAAGGTCAGCCCACCCAGCCTCGGCTTCCTGGCTGGCTATGGGTGAGTACTGCAGGGGGACTCCTATAGGCCCCAGGGGAGCTTTGAGTGGTCCCTGTTGACACACCTCTCCCCACAGGATCGTGGGGCTATACGTGTCCATCGTGCTGGTCATTGGCAAGTTTATGCGGGGCTTCTTCAGTGAGATCTCACACTCCATCATGTTTGAGGAGCTGCCGTGTGTGGACCGCATCCTCAAGCTGTGCCAGGACATCTTCTTGGTGCGGGAGACCCGGGAGCTGGAGCTGGAGGAGGAGCTGTATGCCAAGCTCATCTTCCTGTACCGCTCACCAGAGACCATGATCAAGTGGACGCGTGAGAAGGAGTAGGAGCCAGCTCCTGGGCACCGGGAATGAAGGAGCTGCCCCAGGGCAGCACGGCCACCAAGGCTGGCGGAGCTCCTTGGATCGGAGTGTAGCTGCCTGAGGCCACGAGCTGTGACACGCCCCCTGGCCCACGTAAGCCCTGATGCTGCTGCTGTCAAAGGGACACTGTGTCCCCGCCTGTTGGGCTGGGGGCCCAGTGTAGCCCAGGGCTAGCCACACTGGGTCTGGGGGCCTGGCTCTCTCCCTTCCCACAAGTACTGTAGAGTTTTATAAGTAAAAACATTTTTATTTATGCAAGTGGACAGTCACAGACCAATCCCCGTGTCCTCGCCTTCCTGCTTCACGGCTTTGCATGGCTGGGCCTGCCCAGGCTCTGCTCTCCCTTCCTCTGCCTCTTCATCATCGTCTGTAATCAGATACTCCCGGATTTCCTGAGAGACACAGGCCCTAGGGGAGGCTGCAGTGAGAACCAGTCCTGGGATTTCCCCAGAGGTCTCCCCAAAGAGCAGGCATTACCTCTGGCTGCGGAGCTGAGCCTCAGCCAGGACATAAGGTGGCAATGGGTCCAGGGAGGGCTGCAAGAGATGGTAGTGTAAGAAGCCATGGGACCATGGGGACAGCTCATAGGGACAGATGGACAGCCACTCACCAGGTCCTTCATGTTCACCCGGCAGCCATAACACAGCTGCTCTGTGATGCAGGCCTGTGCGTCCCCCCTGTAGAAGCAGAACTGGCCTTGTGTGCCTGGTCTCACTCTGAACTCTGTTTAAAGCCAGGCTTCCTGCCCCCTCCACCCGACACAGGGAGGACCTCACCTCCCGCCGACTGCCCTCTGGCAGCTCTGGGCCTGACCCTCCCCTGCACCACAGCAGGGTGGAGTAGGCATCCCAGCCTCTGCAGGCAGCATCTGGGAGAGATGTGAGGAGGACTGAGCCCCAAAGGCCGTGGCACTGTCTGCAACAGAGAGGGGCTGAGGGGACCCTGGGATAGCCAAATAACCACCCACACAGCACTCCAAGAAGGCCCTGCACGCACCAGCAGTGTCAATGTCCAGTGTACACATGCAGAGGAGGCAGCTGGGGCCTGAGGGGCCAGTGGCACAACCCTCCCGGGGAGCCTTGACCAATTTCTCACTTGTCCTGTGAGCAGGTGCATAGGCAAACAGGGATTAATATAAGTATGCCCCAGCCGTGGCCTCTGCTCCCCTCAGGCATGGGCAGCAGGCTCAATAGCGCCCCCAGAGGCACGCGCGCGCACACACACCTGTACACAGTGCTGACTGTAGAGGGGAACAGAGTCTGCAACCTCAGGATGAAGGCCTCCATCAGCCGATGGATGCTAGCCTTTTCTGGAGCCTAGGGACAACCAGACGGGAGACTTCAGAAGGACCCGGCCACCTAAAGCAAGTACCCTACACTTCACATGCCTGAGGCCCAGCCTTGCCAGGACTGAGACCAGCAGAGGACTCACACGGGACAGATGACCGGTCATCTTGCCACCTTTCACCTCAGGGACAACTCTCTCCCTCTTAAGCTACCTCCTCAGGAGTACCAGCCTGCTCTTCTAAGATACAGGAGGACATGCTAGGAGGGGCCTTGAGAACATGGACACCACTACTGGCCTTTTCAGAAGCAGATGGCAGGTGCTAAGGTCACAGAACCAGCTGGACCTCAAGGCCAGCCCTACGAGAGGAAGGGCTGAAGCTGGCTGGCAAGGATTCAAGTCCCTGATGGTGCACAGGGGTTTCTGACCCTATGTGGAGGGGCTGCCCCAACCAGCCCATGCAGTTCCCCTTCACAGGCCCACCTTGGTATCAATAGCTGCTGTGAAGACCGAGGGGACACCAAACAGGTGGTTGTAGAAGGCCACTTCCTTCAGTGTGTGGTCCCGCATGGGTCTCACCACCACCACATCCCCATGTCGCTCATCTGAGAAGCCCTGGGGAGCAGACACTGGTTCAAATCCTAGCAGTGGCTCCTCCTCCTGCCACCGGCATCTGTGGCTGGGCCCCAGGCCTCTCCATTTGGAAGACCCCAGGATAATCCAATGGTGCTTTCAAACAAAGCGGGGTCAAAGAGTCAAGGGACACCCGGCCGCTAGGCTGCATACCGTGTCCCAGGCAAGGAAGGCTCCTCTCCCCAGGGCCAAGTTGGTCATAAGCTTGATGGCCAGACGGGTGCAGCTCTCTCCAGTCATCACCTTGCAGTAGCCATGGGTCCGTGCTACATGCACGATCAGATGGGTCCTGTAATGAGATGAATTACAGAAGGTGGAGCTGGAACCCACAAAACAGGCAGGGCTAGGGGCAGAGTGCTTACCTCAGGGTCTGCAAAAGCTCCTCTTTGGCCGTCAGTGTCCTTATGGAGTTGAACAACCTAGACAAGGCTTCAGTCTGAGCAGATACAGGGGGTTCAGCTGGGCCTAGAGGCTCCTGGCTGTGGGATGGGTGGAGCTGATCCTTTCCCTGAGCTGGGCTTGCACAGCCCTCCACCCCTAGTGCATGCTGCTGTTGCAGGAAGCTGTCCACGGCAGCCTTGTAGGCCTCCTCCGTCCCTGCTGGCTCCTGGGAAGCACAGCACAGCACCGATGGTGGCAAGCCAAACACCTTCCAGGGTGTAAGAAGAGACACTGAGTCCAAGGCCCAGGGCAAGAGGCCCACAGGATGACTCTGATAAGCAAGGTGCGGCCCTGCTGGCTATCCCTCCACGGCCCTTGACCAGGGCAGACCCGCCTACCTCCTCCAAGGCAACCACATGCCATGGGAAGCCAGTTTTCTGCAGGATCAGCTTCACCTCAGCCAAGGTCTTCGCTCTGTCTTGTAGGCTCTGGCCACAGGCTGCTCCCTCTGTGAAACCCAGGTGGGAAACATGCAGGATTCACAGAGGAAGACCCTGCCGGGACAGGCTGAGGGGGACAGTGCCACACACACGTTCCTTAGTTTTTGTGAAGGCAGGCCTGGCCTTTTTTTTTTTTTTTTTTTTTTTTTCTTTTGGGATATTTTCAGACAGGCTCCCCTCACAGTGAAAGAAACTGCCCAGTCCTTCATCCTCAAAGACCAGCTCAATCTCGCCTCCTTCAACCCGGGGCCTTTCAACAATTGGAAAGGCACCCCAGTCCTCACTCTGTCCCTGGAGAGCCTGTGGGGTTCACTTATTGCCAGGGACCAGACATACCATCAACATAGATGACTCCTGGCACAAAGCGTAGCCGTTTTGCAGAGTCCTGACTGAGGCCCTAGAAGAGAAGTGTCAGGACTCAGACTGGGCCAAAAGCAGTTGTCTGGACTTCAGACGCTCCAGACCGGAGACAGTACTGCCTCCCTTTCCTCCTCATGGGGCCAGGGGCGTCTTCCCTCCCACAGCAGAGTATGTGAGTCCAAATCTTCCTCCTGTGTGTAAGGGCATGCCCTGTCTATACCAGAAACTTCAAAACCCACCCTCTCCAGCCTGTCTCCTAAGCAGCCTGGGACAGCAGCTGGACACTGGGCAGTGGGGACTCTTAACCTTCTCCTGGGCACCCCAGAACTCTCAAGTGTTTTGGTATGTAGAACAAAGGTGACAGCCTATGGAAGGCGGGAGCAGTATCAGACAAATGGTGGATCAGCAGCTAAGACAAAAGCCACAGACGTGCCACGCAGGGTATTCACACTGGAGCAGCACTGTCACTTACCAAGTTCAGTTTAGACTGCTGGCACCTAGCCTGCCAACTACAGCCTCCACACTGGCCCTGCTAGTTGGCCCCACAGTGAAAGAGCACGTGCCAGGGCCCCGCAAGGAAGCCCTGCATGCTTCAGTAGGGTGAGGTAACCTGGAGTCCTCATCATCTGCTTCGTTCCCTTCTACACAGGCCACCTCTCCCTTTGTTTTCAGGAAATACTTCTCTCTGCCCACAAGCCACAAGTGGCCAAACCTGGATACCTGAGGACCGCGCCTAGGACTTGTGAACTGCACACACACTGAATATACACAGGAGTCCCTTTAGGTGTCCCAGCTGGAGTGGGGTTGCTGTCTAGTGTCAACCAAAAGCTTTGTAGTGCAGGATGAGGATGGGCGTCCCTGCTACTTCAACCCAGAAGTCTGGGCCCAGAGGATAGTGTAGATGTACCTCAAGAACTTGCCAGACCATGGAGCTGGACGAAGGCCCCCCAGACCATGCCAAGAGCACCTGGGGGTAGGGAGAGAGTATCAGCAAGGACATGAATCTTCAACATGAGGATATCTGCTCAATTTCTTGGATATCCCCAGACACCAAGTCTACCCTCAAAGCCCAGAGACGGTAGGCCAGTTGAAAAATGTACAGATAGGAAGGCAGCAGGGTTTGACAGCCAACACGCAGGCCCCACACATACCTTCTCACCAGGAAAGATGAGTCGGTTCTTCCCAAGCATGGCTCTGAACTTGTGCACATAGAATGCCTTGAAACAATCCCTGTAACACAGGTGCAAAGTGAGGCTGGCTGCACCTGCCCACCAGCCCAAGACCCTCTGGATGATAGTGTCCCTCTTTCAGAGTGCCCACCCTTAGAGGCAGCATCTTCACACAAACTGTCAGAGCCTGGTGAGGTTGTTGGATGGAGAAGCCTTCCTGGTGGTGACCCCCAGAGCTGTGCCTGGACCCCATGCAGCATGAGCTGCAGTGTGCCCCACATGTGCAACAAGAAGACTGAACTGAGGTTAGAGCAGGGTGTGGTCAAGAAACATGTTACGGATCTATTTCAAGGATCCCAAGGCAGAAGTGCTACATCTCTGGGGTGCAAGGGGGAAACAGAGAGAACACAGGGCCGTTTGACTAGAGATGTCATCATTTTCAGATACTCTTAAGTTGTTAAATCAGAACTATGGTGGTTTGAATAGGTTTGGCCCCCATGACTTATGTGTGTGAATGCTTAGGCCATGGAGAGTGAGATTATTAGGAGGTTAGGAGGCATGGCTTTGTTGCAGTAAGTGTGTCATGGAGGCTGGCTTTCAGGCTTCATTCCTACACACACACACACACACACACACACACACACACTCAAGCTATGCCCAGTGTGTCAGTCTCCTCCTGGCTACCTTCAGCTCAAGATATAGAACTCTTGGCACCTCTAGCACCACGTCTGCCTGCAGGCTGCCATGCTTCCTGTCCATCACAATAACGGACTAAATCTCTGAAACTGTAAGCCAGCCCCAACTAAATGTTGTCCTTTATAAGAGTGGCCCTGGGGGCTGGAGAGATGGCTCACTGAATGTTCTTCCAGAGGTCCTGAGTTCAATTCCCAGTAACCGCATGGTGGCTCACAACCATCTATAATGTGATCTGATGCCCTCTTCTGGCGTGCAGGTGTACATGCAGACAGAGCACTGTATGCATAATAAATTAACTCTAAAAAAAAAAAAAAAGTTGCCTTGGGTCATGGTGTCTCTTCACAGCACTGGAAGCCCTAAAACAAGTGCCTACGTTGCCCAGGCTGTAATTCCTGGTAACACTACCTTTTCTTTCAAATGGAGGCTCCCAAAACATGGTGGGTGACAAGAAAGACTCTGGAAGTCAGTTCCCACCCCCTCCACCAGAAGCTTTTGTAGAACATCTTAGAAAACAGACCCAGAGCTTCAGAGGGACTCAGAAGCGTGAGAGCATCATCCACTCAACAAGCATACACTGTACAGAGTGGTACCCAGCACGCTAGGCATTAGAGCAATAACACTGGAGATATTTGTTCCTTTCTGGAGAGCTATAGGTTTTGTTAAAACACTCAAACATTAAAACAATTGTATTCTGCCAGGCGTGGTGGCGCACACCTTTAATCCCAGCACTTGGGAGGCAGAGGCAGGCGGATCGCTGTGAGTTCAAGGCCAGCCTGGTCTACAAAGCTAGTCCAGGACAGCCAAGGCTAACACAGAGAGACCCTGTCTGGAAAAACCACAAAACAACAACAATTATATTCTAAAAGAGTTAAAGCCAGCCATGATGGTGCATGCTTTTAATCCCAGCACTTGGGAGGCAGAGGCAGGTGGATCCCTGTGAGTTTGAGGCCAGCCTGGTCTACAATGCGAGTCCAGGACAGCCAAGGCTACACAGAGAAACCCTGTCTCCCTGTCTGGGGGAAAAAAAAAAGAGTTGAAGTTACAGGTAAAATTTGAGTCCTCCTGCTGTGGTCCCCATGGGAATAATGCCTTATTCCTCTCCAAAGGCCTGGAGGACGACTGGAGCTCTCCCTCCAAGCCTGTGCGGCCCGTGAAAGAAGAAATAACTTCCACTCAGACTACCTGCCCAGGCTCCCCAGATGTTCTGTTCTGACCTGCCCTGGACGGATTCCAACTGCCCAAAATGTCTGTCTTTCAAAGTACCTTTCCCCTGCCCCACCTCCACCCCGAGTCTGGACACTCCATAAGCTTCCCTAGAGATCTTCCTACCAGAAGGTTCATCAAGGAAATTTGTGGAATTCTGTTTGAGAGGATCTCTGTAGCCCAAGCTGGTCTCGAATCTGAATGAGGGAAGTCTCCGGTCACGGAATCCGTAGTGTTGAAATTACAGGCGTGAGCCTAGTTTAGATGACATGGGTCGTTGCCCATGGTTCCCACCACTACTTACGGTAACGGGCCAACGTGACAAACACATTAAAAGTAACAAAGAAAACGCAAGCACAGAAAAGGTGCGTGTGTGCCAAGATCTCACCTGCAGAAGGCATCTCCCGCTCGTATCACCACCACCGGCCGACCTTCTGCGCATTTCACACATTTCTGCTCCCGGCTTTGGAGAGAGTAAGAACATACATGGCAGATTCTCCCACCGCGGCGGATTTGGGGGAAGACAGCGTTTCTCTTCCCAGCCTGAGCTGGAGGAGCAAGCGCCGGCCTCCCCCACCAGGGCCTACGCTTCGATCTAGCTGCCGACTCAAAAAGTCCCTGGAAGTCCGGTCGGTGGCTACGAGGGCCGAACGGGGATGTTCCCGGCCTGGTGTAGAAGGCTCTTACCCCGGCCGCGGCACGGGCGGAGGCTCCCGGGGCGCCGGCTCCGCGTAGTCTTCACCCGCCTGACACATGGAGGGGCTGGTCTGGACCGCAGTGGCGGAGAGTCAGCGCGCCGAGATGACGTCATCCGCACCGCGCCCGCTGTCATGACACGGGGGGGCCGAGCGGTGACGCCAGCGCGGCGCCGTCGCGGCGGTGACGCCGGCCTCCCGGCTTGGAATAGGGGGCGGCGGCGGTGGCCTGGCCGGGGATGGCGATGTTCCGCAGCCTGGTGGCCTCGGCGCAGCAGCGGCAGCCGCCGGCTGGGCCTGCGGGCGGTGACAGCGGCCTGGAGGCACAGTTCAGCTGTCCTATCTGCCTAGAGGTGTACCACCGGCCGGTGGCCATCGGCAGCTGCGGCCACACGTGAGCGCGCGCACGCCTAGAGCTCGCGGGGAGGGGGATCCGGGCAGGGGTCGTGGCCGGCGGCCGAACGGGGACATAGACAAGCGTGCCCTGCCCCTATCCGCCGGCCTGGCGCGCGCCCCACATCCGGGCCGAGGGCCGCCCGGCACGCGCCCCAGCCCCGGTCGTCTACGGCCGCCGGCTGCTTCGAGGGCGGCGGATGCGGTCGCTGCGCCAAGCGCGGGGGTTCGGGCTTGTAGAGATCGGGCGCGGGCCGTTGCAAATAAATGGCTTGTGTCTTTTGCAGTCCGCTCTGTCCACCCCATGTCTGCTGGCTTTGACTGTCAAGGAAATGAGTTCCCTAAAGTTAGGAGAGGGGTTCGTTTGGAGCCCAGTGTTTTTGTTTTGAAGGACTTGGCCTATTCTGAACGTGAAGCTTCCAGGCAGCAGGGCCTTAAAGGGATCCAGACACCAAGCTTCTTCAGGTGCCCAGCTGAGCCAACACTAACCCCCATTCTGGCTCCTCCTCCTCCTCCGTGTTTCAGGAACAGAAACTTGAGGATGTGACACAACTCCAGCCTGGCTGGGAGGAAGCCAAAAAATAGAGCGTCTGCTCCGTGACCTCCTCACAGTGCAGCTCTTGAGCTTAGCAGTTGGAGAAAGGGCAGGAGGATTTCTCAGCAGAGGGCCACGGTGCTGAGGAGGTGGGGCACTCTGCCGCTTGGGGCTGGACAAGGTGCACCCGGATTGGAGGGAGGCATTTTGTAAACAGAGGCAGCTGACTTTGGAGGCTCTAATGCAGAGAGGGAACTGGAACTGCTTGGGTGGGCGTGGGCCTGCTAGTCATACAGGGAGGTGGCAGGGACCCTGGCTCCATCCAGAGCTGCCATCACTTTTCCTGCCCCCGGTGTCAGGCTGAACAGGAGACTTCAGTTCCACTGGAGAGTCTTGTTAAGGCACAGCTCCTACTCGGTCCAATGACATTCTAGCAGGAAGCCTTTGATCAGGAACCCCCCCCCCAACACACTTTTTTTTAATGCATGCATGAGTAGGCGCCATACCGTGTGTTGTGTAAGACTAGTCCGTTTTGAAACCCTTTCCTTCAGGTCACTGTGTTTCCAGTTTTCTAGTATTCGCCAGTCATTATCCACCCCCCATCTCTCCTCCCCTAGTCTTAATATGTTTTCCTCCTGGCTAGGTAGAACAGGATTGAAAAGCATCTTTCCTGTAAAATTGTCCCCATTGCTGCCAGTACAAGCTGTTGTCTAGACAGCCCTCACCTTAGAAAGGTGACCCTCCTTTATTTGCTTGTTCCATTTCCCCCGGATGTCCTCACCTACCTTTAATTTGCAGTGTCGGTTGGGTGTAGCCTAGGTGCATCACCTTTTAAAAATTCACTGATTGAGCTGGGTGTGGTGGCGCACGCCTTTAATCCCAGCACTCAGTAGGCAGAGGCAGGCGGATCTCTGTGAGTTCAAGGCCAGCCTGGTCTACAAAGTGAGTCCAGGACAGCCAAGGCTACACAGAGAAACCCTGTCTCGAAAAACAGAAACAAACAAACAGAAAAACTTGACTGATTCTTCCTGTCTTTGAGCCACCTGACTAGTTAGTTTCCTTCCTGCCGGTTTTCTTGTGAGTAGAACCCCACTGCATTGCTGCCCTGGTTCCTGGACAAGAGAGGGAGAGGGTGTGGGGAGGGCGTTTCAGGCTGCAAGTACAGGCTAGAGGTCTGCCAGTGGGGGCATTGTAGTTCAAGGAACTATCTCAAGACCTCAAAGGAGTTGTGCCTGGGGTGAGAGCAATCTCAAGGCTTCACAAGGCAACTTTGCCTGAGGGGACTGGCTACCTCGAGGGTGTCTGAATGTTTGCCTGTCCAAGAACACAGGAAGGGGAGACACAGTGGTGGGGCTTTACCTCACACTCATTTGTTGGCTCTGTTTCTTAACAATTAAACTTTATTATACAACCCAACTAGCTTACACAAGAAGGAGAAAAGGTTAAAGGGACAAGAGTGAACCTTCCGGTATCCGTTCCACAGCACGGGTCCTTAGGTGTCTCTCTGGCCTGCGTGCTGGTCCAGCCTGTTCGCTGCTCCACACGCACTCAAGCCCAGGCTGAACCTGTTGTTCTCTCCTCCCCACCTGCCTGAGCCACGTGGGAAGGGCGGTCTCCTTCTCCCGTTGAGGGTCCATTAAAAAAAACAATAGCCCTGGTGGGGTTCCCAGGTCTGTTTTCCTGAATTCCAGGCCCAGGATCACTCCACTCGGTCTGTCACAAGGTATTCATGGGGTGCCCCAAGGGTAAAGCCCGCCAAGACTGCTCCCACCTGTGACAAAGCTTAGTCTTTCCCACACTCATTGCTTCAGTTGCTTAATTTGGTGGAGAAGCTGTCTAGCCGCAGACTCTGTAGATGCAGACAGGAACTCTGTGTGGGAGAAGTGTGCCCTGGAAACTAGGCCCGGGCTGCACCAATGTTTCCTTCTACTTCTTCCTCTTAGGGGCAGTGTCGTTGAGACTTGCCTGCCTCTAAGAGGAGAGCGGCCCCTTCCTCTGTCTACATCTCCTTTCTATTTGAAGACCTGCTCTTCCCAGCTCTTCCTGGGACACTTTTCCTTTTCCCCAGTGTGGCTTTGCTTTCCCTGTGGGTCTCTTTGAGGTGGAATTCAGTGTTCACAGTTTGCTCATTCGTAGTGTGGTGTGGACACCAAGCCAGGCGTGGTGGCTCCTGCCTGGATGTTGGTAGCATTCCTAGTATTTGGAAGACTGAGGTAGGACAGGAATGAGTTCAAGGCCCAGTATAAGCCACAGAGGGAAACTTTATGTTAAAGGTTTTAGGGTTTTAATTTTTTGTCTATGGGCACGCTGCTTACATGTGTGTCTCTGCATTGTGCATGCACTGTCCTTGGAGGCCAGAAACGGTGATGGATGCCCTTGGGACTGTAGTTACAGGCAGTTGATAGCCACCGTGTAGGTGCTGGGGTCAAACCAACATCCTCTGAAAGAACAGTCAGTGTTGTCAGCCAGTGAGTCACTGAGCCATCTCTCCAGCCCCGCGTCTCAAAGCATTAAAAAACTGTAGAACCCATTGGTTTCTGTTGTGCTCGGAGTTACACAACCTCCAGCACCATGTAGAACATTCACCAACTCCCAACAGCCTCGGCAGCTACTCACCGCGCTGTTCCTCGCCCCGCCCCCAACCCCAGATTGGTCCATGCTGCACATTTCATATAAATGGTATTGTACAGTACACACTGCCATTGTGTTGGGCTTTTCTCCCTCGGGATCCCATTGCAAGCTCTGCCTCCAGTAAAAGTGTCAGTGCTCCACTCCTCTTCATGGCTGAATAACATTCCTGCATGGCTTCTAGGGTTCCGCTGTGCACACTGGCATGGAGGTGTTCATGGGCCCCCTCGTGTGTGCCATCTCACCAGCATCTGTAGGGACCTCCTGGCTGACCAGCTAACCAGATCTTAGGGCCAGTGACACACCATCCTGAACTACTTGCTGCAGTTTCAAGGGCTGGGTGTTGGGCTGCTGGTGCCATCTCCCTCTGCTCTGTGGGGTGACATAGGTGACAGAGAGCCACTCTTGACTGCAGGAAAGTACTTCTGAGAACTCTTTCACGTCTGCTGGTGTCAGGTCTCGGGCTGACCTTGTGTCTCTCAGCTTGGTTAAACATGGCTTGCCAGGTGGTGGCTCCGTCAACATCAAGGGTGCAGGAACCTTTGACACTGAGCTGTGGGCCCATCATCCTTACTGCAAAAAGGACCTTTTCTTGAGACCTCATAATTGCAAAAAGGATATTGGCTGAGTCATCTGCAAATCCAGGAATATTCTAACATTGGCCAGCTCCTCAGCCCACCCCACGGCCTGCTGAAAAGTTGCGAAGAAAAATAAAGCTGCATGCTGGCTGCTCGCAGCCTCTTCGTGGTGCCTGAAGGTGCCATCTTCCTGGGGCCTGAGTCACTTCCCCTCCTCCCACCTGGTGCCATTAGCACTTGTGATTTTGTGCAAAGGTCACCTTTCAAAATTGTGAGCTTCCATATTAACCCCAGAGTCTGCACTCAGTGGTCCCACATCAGCAAACTCAGCCTGATCCAGTTTCAAGTTCCTTCCACAACCTTAAGGTCCACCCCCACACACTCCGCAGCCTTCTGCATGGGTGAGTTAGCACACTCCAGGTTCTGTAGTAGTGCAGCCCGCCTCCTCATGGACCACACTTTCTTCCTCCCCTCTAGGAGCCTGGTTATAGGTCTAGAGGCGACTGTTGGAAGGCCCGAGGGACATCAGCATTGTCTTACCCGGCACCTCCTCCAGAGAAAGTCACTGCTGGTTTATCAAACAGTGAAGACTCAGTTTCCACAGTCAAAGGTGGAAAAGGCAGTAGTACTTCAGGGGGTGGGGTATAAGTACACCTTTGCTGAGGGTGGTGAGACGGCTTGCTCAGGGAGATAGACCCTGGAGAATCTGAGGGTTTGAAGTTCTCAGCTTCAGCACCCCCCATGCACTCGCACCCCACATTACAGGGTCCCATTCTTTACCAATTTATGCAGACGCCCTCCGAGGTTGGGACTAGAATTTTTGTTGTAATTCAGCCAGCCTTATAATGAGGTTTGATTTTTTTTCAGCTTGAGCTCTGTGGGTGCTGGAGAGAAGGTTCTCTTCCAGGATACCCTTAGAAACCTTTAGACGGTTGGTGGAGCTGGTCAGGTTTTTTTTTTTTTTGTTTTTGTTTTTTTTTAGGGGGGGTTTCGAGGCAGGGTTTCTCTGTGTAGCTTTGACTGTCCTGGACTCGCTTTGTAGACCAGGCTGGCCTCAAACTCAAAGCGATCTGCCTGCCTCTGCCTCCCAGAGTGCTGGGATTAAAGGCGTGCGCCACCACGGCCGGCTGAGCTGGTCAGTTTTATCACTGACTTCATTGTGGTCCCTCAGCATGTTCTGAGATGCTGGAAGTTGGTAATTTTATCACACAGCTCATTCTTTTTTCTTTTCAGTTTACCTAAGGATGCTAGGAGCAACCAACCAGGATCACCATTTTCCTAATTTTCCCACAAATTGTCAAAAGTTTTACTTACAGAGTCACCAACCCCATTGCCTCTCACAGTTAGTGACTGTGAATAATCAAATCCATCGCCTTAAGTTTATACAATCCTGGGCTTTCAAGACTCTCCGGGCGCACAGGAGAGGCTTCAGTAACTGCAGGTCTCAACAAAGTGGGGAACCCAGTCCAGACACTTAAAAATTCATCCTTATGTTTCTCTTGCTTTAGAGCCAATTCTGACACCAAAATCTGTATGAGTCAGTGTTCTCTAGAAAAACAGAACTTACACACACACACACACACACACACACACACACACACACACACACACAGAGAGAGAGAGAATTGATTTATTAGATTGGCCTACAGGCTGTGGTCCAGCTAGTCCAACAGTGGCTGTCCACCAATGGAAGGCCCAAGGATCCAGTAGTTAGTTGTTCAGGCCACAAGGCTGATGTCTCAACTGGTCTTCATTATCCACCAAGATTCCAAAAAAAGTAGACTGTCACACCAGTGAGGGCGAGAGCAAGCTTCCTTCTTCCGTATCCTTTGTGTAGGCTGCCAGCAGAAGGTGTGGCCTAGATTAAAAGGCGCATCTTCCACCTCAAAACATCTGGATTAAAAGTGGGTCTTCCAGCCGGGTGGTGGTGGCACGCACCTTTAATCCCAGCACTCGGGAGGCAGAGGCAGGTGGATCTCTGTGAGTTCAAGGCCAGCCTGGTCTACAAAGTGAGTCCAGGACAGCCAAGGCTACACAGAGAAACCCCGTCTCAAAAAACTAGAAAAAAAGAAGTGGGTCTTCCTCTTCAAGTGATTCAACTAGGAAAATGCCCTCACAGGTATGCCCAGCCACTTGAGTTTTCATTAACTCCAGATGTAGTCAAGTTGACAACTAAGAAGAGCCATCATTTGTGCAGCTGTGCGCCTTTCCTTTCTGTCCCCCTCTGGTTTGTATGTGTCTTCGACTGGAAGATACCACAGACATGCTTGCGTGTGGGCAGGCAAGGACAGAACTCTTGCTGCTGGCATCTGGGAGTATGCGAGCAAGAGACTAGGCCCCAGCCAGTCATCAGTTCTCCAAGTGTGTGTCCAGCACCTCAGCCAGACCAAGCTTTGACTCACAGGATACAAGAACCCCTGTTGGCCTAGGACCCTGTCCCTGAGCAGCTCTGGCCATCTGATGAATCAGGACTCCAGGCCTGGCATTGCCTCTCCCACAGTTGTTAGTGATTTTCCTTCCTGGCCCTGGATGGATACCCTGACCCCTAAGTTTCTGTCAACCACCATATGATCAGGAGACTTTCAGAAAAGAGCCCGCATCCTGCCCCAAAGATGTTCTTTCTGGGGTACAGGCTGCAGGGCATATGCTGGCTATAAGAGGGCTGTCCTGCTGCGGGGTGGATAGCTGACCTCTTAGCCGTGTCCAGCTGGGGCAGGGAGGGGGCAGTTGGTGTGTGAGCACAAGATTGTCTCTAAAACTAAACAGCAAGCGGGAGCCACTCTGTGCGCCTGCATGGAGGAAGTAGCCTAGGTCCCTGTCACCTGCAGGTTCTGCGGGGAGTGCCTCCAGCCATGTCTGCAGGTGCCATCCCCTCTGTGCCCGCTCTGCCGTCTGCCCTTCGACCCCAAGAAAGTGGACAAGGCCACCCATGTAGAGAAGCAGCTCTCATCTTACAAGGCACCCTGCCGGGGTTGCAACAAGAAGGTACCCACCCTGCTCGGGTTTCCTCAGGCTGGGGGGGCTGGGGGAGCAGCTTCCGCCTGTGGGTTCCTCTCTCCCTTAGAGGAACTGGGTGCATGACCTCATAACCCCTTCCTGTGGAACCACATCTGCTCCAGTCTGAGGCCATCTGCCTCAGAGCTCTAAGGGAGCAGTGCTGTCAAAGCTGCCTGACCTCGGCTCAGCTGACTGCACATGGTAGTTGGTGCGGGTTCTGCAGATGCAGACAGAGCACTCAGACTGTGACAGACAAATCTGGGGAAGCCAAGAAGGTTCTGGTGGCTCTGAGGTGGGAGGTGCAGGGCCTTTTGAATATGAGTTCCTTGCACCTGATGTCAGTGCCTTCCTGAGCAAAATGGCTTGAGCACTGTTCACCAAGTCCTCACATAAGGCTCTGCCACTTGTAACAGGGCTCACAGGCCTCTTTCCATCCTGTCCCCAGACCCTGCCTTGCTCCCACCTCCTTCCTTTGTTCCTAGCGGAGTACACTGCAATTATGCTGCAGACATCCCCGTGTCTCTAATAAATTGTGTTTTTGTTAACTTGTCACAATGTCCTAAAGGCCACCAGGCAGATAACTGGAATGACCCTGGGCCTGGAATAGTGTGGCTGAGTCAGCTGCTGTGGTGCTTGGGTGCCCTGGTTAGACTTTCCTAGGGAGCCTCGAGGGCAGACTCCTGTCAGGGGAGCGTGAAGTGGCTCCTCTCCTTACCTCAACACCTCAATTTTCTAATTTTGTCTTCTGGAGCAAATGTCCCTGCTGTGACAAGTGACTTCAGGAGAACCTTCTTGGGCCCCTGCTGGTCTTGGGTACAAACTCTGGGTGCTGAGGGCATGTGATGTGCCCACCTGCCAAGGGTGGGATATTAACATCTCCTCCTCCCTCGGTGTGTGGAGTGTCTAGCCCCTGCCTTGGTGTGTACCAGGGGTCAGGACTTGTGTCCACCCTCAGGAGGGCTGGCCGTTGCTTCTTTCTCTCTCCTGTGTTACTCATTGTGTCCATGCTGGGTTGAGCCTCTAAGGCAAGGGGTGCATCCCTCAGGCTGGGCTGCTGCCCTTGGCTAGCTTACTCTGGCATGGTTGTGCTGACTAGATGGGACCAGATGGATGGTAGTTATCACACCACATTGTGATCTTCACCACAAACAGGACTTTGTCGGAAGAGCGATCTTTGATTGGTTCCCCCTGGGGGTGTGAACCTTTTTCCCTAATAAGTACTGGTCCTGTGCACTCATTGGAGCAGCTTCCCATCTGCAGGTCTCTCTAGGGATTCAGCCATGGGGCCTGCTAGTCCTGAACTGAGGAGCTCCTGGCCTGCATCTGCTCTGGATAGCTACCCTAAGGGCAGTGTCTATGCCTTGTGGAGACCCGGGTATCTTTATGTGTTCCCTCTTCTCACAGGGGCCCTTCCAGAAGCCCTAGTTGTAGGTTGCTGCTCAGAGCCTTTGCATGCCTTAGGAGCAGAAGAGACGGGTCTACCGGTTTGCTGGCCATTCTCTCCCTCCTGCCCGAGGTCATGACCAGCCCAGTTCTGCTTCTCTCTCATCTTATAGGTGACGCTGGCAAAGATGAGAGTGCACATTTCCTCCTGCCTGAAGGTCCAGGAACAGATGGCTAATTGCCCCAAGTTCGTCCCTGTGGTGCCCACATCCCAGCCCATCCCCAGGTAGGCATCCTTCAGGATGGGGACCCAAGATGGGCAGAGCGAGGGTATCTCCTAGGCCAAGGACCATATAGTCACCCCCCTCTGGCATGCCACAGCCCATTAGTCCAGTGTGTAGGGTAAAGGAGAGCACTAGGAATTTCCTTACAAGACACAGGGTGTTCCTTAGGCTACTGGGGATGGGTCAAGGCTAGGCTGCCCACAGAGGGGAGAAGTCATGGTGGGTACTCTCAGCCCCAGGCTTGCTCACTGTCCTTCCACCTACAGCAATGTCCCTAACCGGTCTACCTTCGCTTGCCCCTACTGCGGAGCCCGCAATCTGGATCAGCAGGAGCTGGTAAAACACTGCGTGGAGAGTCACCGAAGTGACCCCAACCGTGTGGTGAGCCGTGCAGGCCTTCTGCCTGAGGGAGCATGGGGACAGGCCTGGCCTGGGGAACAGGACACCAGTTGTGCACTTTAGGTGGAGGGCGCTCTTCATGTTGTACTGGGGGTGAGTGGGTGGGCAGGCAGGCCGGGAAGTCCCCTCCCTGCTACCTCCAACCTCTTTGTTCTAGGTGTGCCCCATTTGCTCAGCAATGCCCTGGGGGGACCCCAGCTACAAAAGCGCCAACTTCTTGCAGCACCTGCTGCACCGGCACAAGTTCTCCTATGATACCTTCGTGGTAGGTACCTTCTGCGCCGCCACGGCAGTGCCAAGATTCAAAGGCCACTAGAGGGCAGCAGGCACTCAGATTTGTCAAGGGCTTGGGCCTGCATGAGGCTAGCTGCTCTGGGTCCCTTGATGCCCACTCTGATTCAGTAGCAGCTTCAGAGGCTGAGCCCCTCATAAGGTGTTACTTGCAGGTGATTCTGAAGAGAAGCTGGAAGGGCTTTCCGGAGCCTGCCGTCGCCTGGGTCAGAAGGGTACAACACACTTGCAGGCCCCTCGCCCAGGCTCTTCCTTCCAGGCACCCCCAGCTACCCTGTCATCTGCAGCCTCTAGTCAATTAGGGTTTCTTTCTCCCTGGTCCCCAAGGCTGAAGATCTTGTCCTGACTGAACTTTCATCTCAGAAAACCCAGTTCTTAGCCAGGAAAGTGGGTCAGTGGGTAAAGGCTGCCGCCACCAAGGCTGACAACTTGAGTTCAATCCCTGGTGATGAGAAAGTCCTACCCACACTGTGGCGCACATGTCTACATATATACACACGAGAAAACTAAGCCGTAAAAAGAAAGATTCTTAGGATCAACTCATTCATGGAATCAGCCCTCGTGGTCACCACCTGCAGAGCACATTTTGTGAAGAGGGCTTGGGACCCCAGAATGATAGCTGACAGCGGGTCTGTTTGGTGGACCAGCATGGGGTGTGGTCTGCGGGTGGGAGCCATCCTGCTCCTCCTGACGCATCTCTGCTTGTTTCCAGGACTACAGCATCGACGAAGAAGCTGCCTTCCAGGCTGCCCTGGCTCTGTCCCTCTCTGAAAACTGAGGCACAGCCTGGCCACCTGCCTCAACTCAAGTCTGGGGCGGATGACACACTCCGCCTCAAGGGATAGGGCTGTTGCCCTCCTGCCCTGGCACCTGCACAGGATCGCGTCTCACTGCGCCGAGCAGAATTCCACACAAGGAGAGCTGGTCTCAGAACCCCCAAGGCTGGGATCCTGGCTAGCTGGCCCCTTGACATCAAACAGGGCCACTGGGTCCTGGCCAGCGGCACTGGGTCATCGGTGCTTTGAGGGGCAGGTGCTGCCCATTGGGTTAGAGCAGTTGGCTGCCTTTCCAGCCAAGATGTCCTCATGTGGAGAGGGATGAGGTGCCCTAAGCTGTGCCCCCAGCAGGACCAGGGGAGGAGGCGCCCAGCCAAGGCTGCCAGCCCACCCGGTCCCTAGCTTCGCTTCCACCGTGAGCATTTGGTACTGGCTTTTGTGATACTTAGGAGCCCTGCGTTTTTCTATCTTATCCTGTGTGATAATCTTTTCACGTTTTATAGAGCAAAGACAAAGCAGTTACTCTTCTATTGCAATACCTGTGTTTGACTAGGAAGAACAGTATTTTTATGGAGCATTTACAAAATTATATTTTTTAAAAAAACAATCAAAAATAAATACTGATGGGATCAGTGCAAAGTGGGAAAAAGAGTGGGCATAGCCAGGGCTTCATCTGTGTGTGAGACAGAGGTGGTGTCCCCAAGATACTCACTCTTTAAGTTGATGACCCAGAAGAAATCCTAGCACCCCTGGCCGCTTGCTGTGGCTGCTCCCTGCAGATGTAGGACAGCCAGGCAGAATGGGGCCCTTCTGCCCCAGGAACTGTCCATGTCCCAGGCAGAATGGGTCCCCTGCCAACCACATCCCTCCTCAGGCAGGGACTGCCCTTAGGTGGTAGAGCCCTCAGAGGCCTGCTTGGTGGCAGGTCAGGCCAGAAAACACTTGTCAGCATCTTGTGTTCACAGCATAAATTGCTGTCATTTCAAGAGTTTAAATAAAGTGTTTCCCAAGCACCCGCGGGAGCCCTGGTCCTGGCTCTTACTGCTCCACTGTCAGTGTCAGCTGCCTCTGCCTCACCTCAAGAGGTCCTCTCCCCAGTGGTTGACCCACCATGTGCCCTTGGTGACCTTTCCCCTGGCCTCTGGTGGGCTGCCGAGTGGTGGAGACAGAGTACTCGTTGCTTCTCTTACAGTCTGGCTCATTTTTCACTACCCTGAGATGATAGCGTGGATCTTGTGAGGTAGGCTGAAGGCCTCCAGCTCTCCAAGGATTTCTAACAGCTGAGGAGAGCCGGGCATGGTGGGCAGAGACTACCCAGCACTCCAGAGCCTGGGGCAGGATTGCTTTAAGTTCAAGGCCAGCCTGTGCTACCTGCAAGCTCAGGAGGTCAGTAAGGACTACAAATAAAACCCCCGTCTCAAAACAGTAATAAAACGCTAAGGAGTCACTTGACAGCCAGCCTTATCATCTGGGGTGGAAATGCTGTCTGCCTTACCTTTACTGTCCCCCTCTGTTCTCAGGTGGCAGGCACCCAGTGGCAGGTCTCTGTTGTAGCACGTGGGACATGGCAGGCACGGCAAAGCCCCCACCCACAAGCTGTAACTTGAGAGGGGCTGGTTGCTGGACAAACATATTCCCCGTAAGAAGCAGTGTGACCTTCAGACTTCCTTCTGGGTGCTTCCCATGCCTGGGCCTCTTGCAGGCAGGGTGGGGTTTTGGGATCAGCAGTGCTGCAGCAAGGCTGTCCTCCCATTGGTTTCCAGAAGGGTCCTCACTGAGCTTTCAGCCATGTCTGAGCCCTAACGGCGGGGCTGCTCTGTTCATCCCCTGGCTGCCAGCCAAGCCTACCACGTCTCGGGCAGGTGTGCACCGTCCCACAGGAGCTGAAGTGATGCTCTCACAGGCCCAGGCCTGTGCTATGACTGACCACAGTGACAAAGCGAACCCTCAGAGGGCGTGATCTCTGGGTGCCCAGAAAAAAACGCTGGAGGCAGCTTAAGGCCAGTCACAGCAGGCCCTGACCTCGGCAGCAACCTTCCATTTGAGATGGCTTCCTGAGTTTGTGCTGTGCCTGAGGGAGCGCCAGAGTAAGCCCAGCCCAGGAGGCTCCTCAAAACCAGGGCCTGCACACCTGTGGGGGGTGGGCAGCGAGAAGGAGGAATAGCAGCTGGGAAGCCATTAGTCCGCCATGGTCATATGGCTCACCTTGGCAAGAGATAGGGGGCAGCCTGGGGGCTCTGCAGGCAGAAGTAGATCTTGGAGCTCTACGGATGAAGTGTGGGCTCTTTGGCCCCTCCTACACTGGTATCTGGTCTTATCCTTCAAGAGGCCTGGGGGGAGGAGGAGGGGAAGAGTCGCACTCAAATGCCCCTCTGCTGATGGGAGCAGAGGAAGGGATCCCTTTCCTGTGCCCAACATGGCCAGCCACTGTCCTTTTCTTTTTTTATTTTTATTTTTGGTTTTTCGAGACAGGGTTTCTCTGTGTAGCCTTGGCTGTCTTGGACTCACTTTGTAGACCAGGCTGGCCTAGAACTCACAGAGATCCGCCTGCCTCTGCCTCCCGAGTGCTGGGATTAAAGGCGTGCGCCACCACGCCCAGCTCCTACCTCAGTTTTGTTCCCCCATTGGCCTTGATACCTTCAGGTGACTCCATATCTAGGAGTCTCTGGAGGATAGGAAACCCCCAGAACAAGGCAGATGTCAACAGACTCACATCCAGGTGAGGCGTTCCTGGGTCAGAAAGCAGCCAACCGGTCCCTTGTATTGTCTGGGTAAAAAAAAAAAAAAAAATCTTTGGAGACAAGTAGCTAGAATCTGCAATACTAATAGAATGCCTCTGGGAACAGGGACCACGGCCCTTCTTGACACTTGTCGTACACAAACCTATTACCACGTGCTCACTTGTGAAGTTTGCCAGGGGGAGGGACAGTCTCTAGGCTGAGAGCAAATCAGCACCATACCCGTCCTTACATGTGCCTCACCCAGTCTAGGAGGCTGGAAGTTCAGCAAGCTAAGCCCCCCCCCCCACACACACACACACACTTTGGACTATTCTAAGAACAGCAGGAAGCCACCTGGGCCTCCCCTGTCACAGCCCCTCCCCACGATCCTCCCCCAGCTCATGCTGTCGTGTCTTGCGGCATCTAGGGTGTGCGAAGCCTGGGCTGGTGGCAACATGCCTGCAGTTTCACATATTATGCGACAGCACCAGAAGCTGGCACCCTGCTTCCTAGAAAGCACCCTTGTCACAGGTCCCTGGACTTTCTCCTTAGGAGAGAGAGGGTCAGGTGGCCAGCTAGATGCAAAAATCAGAGCGAGCATGGGGCTCCTCTGCTGGGGCCTCTGAGGAACTGTCAGTGGTCTCTGGAGACCGTGTGCTCCTTGCAACACCAGAACAGACAGTGGCTTTAACACTCTATGCTTCAGAACCTCACTTCTGAACCAAACAGCCCGTGCCCGGCTGCACTTCACCCATCCACCAGCCTGCCCGGGTGCAGGCAGCGTGCCTCCCATAACCCTTCAAGCACACCTGTAGGATGTGCTTGGTGCTCACCTACTTAGTGCAGGAAATGCCCCAGTTTGAACTCATGAAGCCTTGTGCCCATCGGATGACGGGTTTTTGGTGACCCGGCCCTTAGCTTCTCTGGGGGTGGACAGGGTGGAACCCTCTGGCAACCAAGGCATCTGCAAAAGGTCTGATGTCAGGAGGAGACTCAGCCAGCCTCCCTGGATGTGAAATACCTGGGTGGGCCAGGCCTGGGTGACAGTAGCACAGTCTGTTCCTGAGTTACCCTCCTGTTGGGCCCTGCTTTGCCGGATGTCAGCCCTCTCTGCCCTCTTTCTGAACACTCAAAACACTGGAGAAAAAGGCTCCACCCACACATGAGAGGCATCAAAGCCCAGTGCAGTTCAAGACCTCTCTACAAAAGCCAAAGAGTGCCTCCAACTGGGATCTCTTGATAGTGAGTGCAACGCTTTCTGTAGACCACAGATCCTCTGAAACGGCCTCCCACTCCGTGTCAGGCCAAGGAAGTCGGATTCTTCCTCAGTCTTCCATCCTCATTCTGACCCTTTACCTGAAGATGATCAGGGAGAAGTTGGATTGGTAGGGCTGAGTCTGCAGCCATCAATCCACAGTTCTGAATTTGAGAAACGCTGGGAGGCTGAGACACTGAGCGCAGGGAGCCGGGAGCCCTGTGTTGGCCACAAGCTCTGAGCAATGCACTGTAGGTGAAGGCCGTGATGTGCTCTTCCACAAATCTTCAGGGCAGACCCAGCCCACCGGAAACGTGTTCAGAGGCGAGAAGCCCAGCATGAAGGTAACAAGGGCTCCCTAGTTGCCGACCACTCAGGCCTTGGACGGCTATTCCTGGCTGTCCAGCCGCCCCTACACAAGCCCTGTCCTGACACAGGCTGCCCCCTGCCTGCCCTGTGCACACCTAAGTCCCTTTGCCCTCTTTGTTAGGACCTTACTCACGGGGTCAGAGACCATCCTAATGGCCTCCTCTTGAACCAGCGACATCTGCAAAGACTTAGCATTTGAATTCAATCACACAGTGGTAGCCCTTGACTAGCCAGTCCATCTCATAGCACCCTCCCTTAGCTCAGTTAATAATATATGTCAGTTCAACCAAAGCACGGACAACCTGCGACTTCTCTGTGGGCATGTTGGTGGGAGCCCCCGCCCCCCCAATGAGGTAGCCTGTGGAGTTACTTGTCACTGTGATAAAAGGGTGAGTGTTTGCCTCGCTGTTGTCAGGGCTGCTGGCTTTCCTGTATCCTGCTCTGTGTGCATCTTGGGGTTGCTGAGAGCTCTGTGGGGCCTGCACACTGCTACCGAAACCTGTGAGTTAGTTCCCAAACCTGTATTTCTGCTAAAGGACATGAGTGACCAGCACAGCGTGTAGTAGCAGGCAAGGCCCAGGTATCCAAACAGTGTGTCTCAGCATCTTTAGGAAAAGCTCCGAAGAGGCTGAGGGAAGCCTCTCTCCCACTGGGGAGGCTTCCCACTGGCGGGGGTCTTAGAAGTTTAAACCTCTTCATGATGGCTCGTGAATGTCCGAAACCCATTGGCTGCTCCTCAAAGGTGTGCCCAGAACCCTTCCTGAGGCTGGCAGGTCACCTCAGGTGTGCCAGATCATCCCTCATTAAGGGGGTTAGGAGATGAGCTTGGAGAATTGGCCAAAAACCACACAATGGGTGGGCGGGCAGGAAGGGTGCCGCAGGTGGGAGCTGGTTCCGAGCCATAGGCTTTATCTATGCCTGAGAGGGGAAAAGTATAAAAGGCTACAAATAGAAATTTTACAAGTCCAAGGAACAGGTGAACGGGCAGCCAGCAGACATGTGTCCTCAGAAAGCCTTCCTACAGATGCCCTTTTCCTACACTCTTACACAGTAACAAAGGACGACGGGCAGCCACATCTAACCAGCTAGAAGTGTGGGCTAGTCTGGGTTCTGTTGTCCACAGACCTCTCAGAACCTCGGTTTCCTCCTATGCAAAGTAGGAGCACCAGTTACTGTGCCCTGCAGCCGTGACTGTGAACTCCAGGATGACTCAGCCCCCTCCTCCGCGACTTGTCTCCCACTAGGCAGATTCATCTTCCCTTCCCACCTCAGCCCACAGAAGCCGTGTTATAGGGCAAAGCTCAATTCTGCCCAGACAGCCCTGCTACTCAGCCACAGACACACCCAGGTGTTGCTGTGTCCATCTACCCAAGAGACTGTCCCACCGGACCCCCAAAGTCGTAAACATCCACACGGAAACCTAGACAACCAGACAGGGCTGGTTCCCAGTTCTCCGGGGCATGGATTACAAAGGATGTTGTAGAGGATAGGGACTTGGCTTGTCCTAGTTGGCTGGCCCTTGTCACCCAACCCTGAACTTTGCTCTTTCATCCACCGCAGGTCGATGGCCAGCCCCCGCGGGGTCGGTGCGTGACCCAGGCGCAGGCCAGCCGAGTCCCGTGGGGCAGACACCGCTGACCACGCGGCGGGTTCCCCGCCCGCGCACCTGTCCTGGGCGTGGCGCCGCGGCCCCGCCCCGCTGTGCTCGGCGCTGGTTGGCCGAGGTGGTGCGCTATGCTAATGAGCCTGACCCTTCTCGCACCTGCCGGCCGTGCTGCCCGCGGGCCCGGTGCGGACGCTACAGTCGGTATCCCGCTGCAGGCTCTAGACCCTGCCCGCCGCTTCTCGGGAGGAGACCATGCCACGCTCCTTCCTGGTGAAAACGCACTCCAGTCACAGGGTCCCCAACTACGGGAAACTGGAGACACAGAGAGGTAGGGGTTGGCCGGATCTCCGCCCCCAGCACTCAGGGGTTCGGGGCAGGAGGCAGCTGGGAAGTCTTTGGGGGCTGGGTCACACCTGTCCCAGGTGAGACCCGGAAGGGGATAGAGTTTTCCATCACAACAGGGGACGAGGTTCCCTTCTGGCCTACGACTGGGGCTCCAAGGGGGATGTGCCCTGGGCAACTTCTCTGCTTAGGAAGACTCGGGCAAGCCTTGGACTCCCCACCTGGAAAAGTTTCCTGAGCCGCGGGTCTCCCTGGAGCTCTCCCTGTGGACTACCAGCCCCCTCCAGCTAAGGAGACCCTGAAATCCTCTCTCTGTAGGCCCGGAAAGGTCCAAAGTTAAAATATGCCCCAGGCGCTGTTTACACCCACCCAGAGAAGGCCTCGTTGACCACAAAGCCAGGAAATTTGGCCTGCCTGCATAGTGGTGGGTGAGCAAAGGCGGAACTCCCCCAAAGCATCCTGCCTGAGGGTGGCAAGCTCACTGATGGAGTAAACAGAACCTCTAGTGATCTTCCCTCCTCTCAGAAGCCCCCTTGCTCTCTTGTGGTGCAGTGTCCAAGGGAGAGCCACCCTCCACAGGTGTCCACCATTTCTGCTCGGCTCAGGGGCTTTAGGTCTAGAGCACCTGGGAAGTGAACCCTTAATCCTCAGAGCGATCCCCACTCAGGTGGGGAGCTTCTTGGAGAAAGACCCACTGGGGAATTACCCAGTGCCTGGGGTACCTCGGATGTCAGGGCCCAGCACCCCTCACATATGTTGAGTCCTACCCAGAGCCCCAGTTGGTGGGAGTTCCTTGGATCAAGCCCCACCACCCACGCTGCCACCAGGGGTGCTATCTAGGGCCCTGCTCTTCAGGGAGCATTTTGAATGCAAATTTGTTTTTATTTGTTTATTTAATTAAATTATTTATTTATTTATTTATTTTTGGATTTTCAGGACAGGGTTTCTCAATGGAGCTCTGGCTGTCCTGGAGTCACTTTGTAGACCAGGCTGGCCTCGAACTCATGAAGATCCACCTGCCTCTGCCTCCCAAGCACTGGGATTAAAGGCCCTAGCCACCCTGCCCCAGCCTTTGAATGCAACTTAATGAATTCACCACCAGCAATTCTGTAACAGAATCTACTTCAGGGCAATGAGATTTTTCTTTTAGTTGGGTGATGATGAGTATCCTTACAGAGGAGTGGAAAAGTTGTATTTACAGTGAATGTAGATTGTTTTTTTGTTTTTTGTTTTTTTCTTTTCTTCTTGTACCGAGGATGGAATCAGTGCCTCACATAGCCTAGTCTACCACTGAGCCGTTCCTCTGGCCCCAGGCCATAGTTTTGAAAGTTGAAAATCACCGGGTACACTCCTACAGCGTACCCCATCTTACCACTTTAATGAGCCAATCAGGTGCCCTGCAGGGCCCCATCGTGGGCAGGGGTTTGCCCAGGACAGTCTTGATGCTCTTTTGCACTCTCTCTTGGCTTTGCCAGGACCCCATGGCCTCAGTGACTCTCTTCCTATGAGGGTGTCACCCTGGAGTATACCAGAGGTGCTGAGGTCTGGGGTCCCATCTCCCCCACCCCACCCTGCCTTTTTCAGGGGCCTCGAGGATTCCTTGAGGCAGAGGGCATTGAGACCCTCGTCTCCCAGGGGCCAAAGCCGCAGAAAGCACCAAAGTGAAAGAGAATGTCGGAAAAGGCACTTGCAGAAGCCATAGCCACTCTCACCTGGCACGGGGTCCCCTCTCTCTGCCTGTGGAATAGGCACAGAACACAGCCAGCATCTGAAGCTGGCAGTGCCCAGCTGGCAGCAGTAGCGACTTCCCTGAATCAGTGAAACTTCCCAACCTGGTGGCCGCATTCTATTGTCGAGAACTCTGCTAACAGAGTCTTTGAGCCATTCTGCTCTCTCCTCCCCCAGTCCAGAGTATGACATGCTGGCTAAAATGTGTGCAAGAACTCAGGTTGGGGCGGAGAGTAAGGGGATTTAACTTTCTGCTTCTCCACATCCTCACCAACACTTGTTAGTGTCTTTTTTTTCTTAAGTTCTGGCCACCCTTGTAGTATGAAGTGGTGCCTTTTTGTTTGTTTGTTTTGTTTTTCGAGACAGGGTTTCTCTGTGTTAGCCTTGGCTGTCCTGAGCTCACTTTGTAGGCCAGGCTGGCCTCGAACTCACAGCGATCCAGCCTGCCTCTGCCTCCCGAGTGCTGGGATTAAAAGCGTGCGCCACCACACCCGGCTGTGAAGTGGTGTCTTTAATGTGGTGTAAAGATGTGGCTTTAATTTGCGTTTTTTTTCCTGGTGTCTAATGATGTTGGATGTTTTCTGACACCCTCGTATGTATCACGGGATGCATGTGGATATGTCAAAGATAACATCAGATGGGTTGGGGGGCAAACTCAGGTTGGCAGCCTTGGCAGCAAGCATGGTCTCCTGCTCAGCCGTCTTGCCAAGCTTGCTTGTGAAATGTCTTCGAAGAAATAGATTCTCCTATATCCTGCCTCCCCCATTTTTGAGGTGGGACAGTGTCCCATGTATCCCAGGCTAACCTTGAACTCTTTGTACCTGAGGAGGACTTCCAACTTCTGAGCGTCTCGCCTCCACCTCCCTCATTAGGATTACAAATGTGCAAGGTTACACCCAGGAGTGTCCCAGCTGAGCTGCACTTCCGCCCTTTGGTGCCTATTTTTATTTTTATTTTATTTTTTCTAATTTATTTATCTTTATTTTGTGTGCATTGGTGTTTTGTCTGCATGTGTGTCTGTGGCGGGGTATCAGTTGGAGTTACAGACAGTTGTGAGCTGCCATGCAAGTGCTGGGAATTGAACCCAGGTCTTCTAGAAGGACAGTAAGTGCTCTTAACTGCTGAGCCATCTCTCCAGCCCATGGTGCCTATTTTTAAATTGTGCTATTAGACCTTTCATTGCAGGGCTGTTAGCTTTATTTGTACATATGCTAGTTTCTAATCAGACCTTTCATTTGGGAGTATTCCCTCCGACCTGTGGGCTGCTATTCCTACCCAAAGCCTTGGCAGCAGAGTAGAATCAAGCCTAGGGGTCTGACTCAGCACATGTGGGAGAGGCAGTACATGGAGGACCGACTAGTGCCTCTGCCTTTGGGGAATCCAAAATGTGCCTCTTATTTGCAGCCTGGTCTCTTGTGTGTGGGGGGAGGGATACTGGCATTATTTGATTACACACATGAAATTCTGGCCACAGATACTAGAGCCACAACCAAAGGACACACAAAGCCAGGCCTAGATCTGATGCTATCTAGTTAGGCAGCAACCACCAGCTACAGCCACCTGCCTGGCTGGGCGCGTCCATGCATGTGGACAGGGTAGCAAGTATGTGCTGTCCAGTGGCCAGGGATGTGCCTGAGCACAGCACATCATGACACACTCAAGGAGACGCCACAAGGGTGACCCTGTGGTGAGTGGAGGCTGATTGCTGTGGGGGTGGGTGGCTGGTTTTACCAGGTTCTTTTTGTTCTGAGTGTACACGTATACTTCTGTGTGGGAGCCCAAGGGTATGAACCCCAGCTGCTGCCTACTGTCCAGAGGTGGGACTGGGGCTCCATAGACAAGCTGCCCAGGCTCAGGCCTTAGAGCAAGGACTCCTGTGAGGAGTTGATTCTTGGGGTCTCTTTGTGTAACCCAGGCTGGCTTAGATTTGAAATCCTCCTTGACTTGGTCTCCTGAGTGCTAGGTTTGCAGGTGTCTACCCTCATGCTTGGCGGTGCACTGTTTATGTTCCTGGGCACCGGTGGTCCTCAAAGATATTTCCCTTTCTTCGTTTTAAAAAAAGAAGTTCAAGCTGGGCGTGGTAGCGCACGCCTTTAATCCCAGCACTCGGGAGGCAGAGGCAGGCGGATCGCTGTGAGTTCGAGGCCAGCCTGGTCTACAAAGTGAGTCCAGGATGGCCAAGGCTACACAGAGAAACCCTGTCTCGAAAAACCAAAAAAAAAAAAAAAACCCAAAAAACAAAAAACACAGAAAATAAAAAATAAACATAGACGTTCAGTTGACTGTCTGGTGTGTAGACTTGTCTAGTTCCTGCGTTCCTCAGCTCTTTCCCCCATCCTCACCACCTCTGTGCACCAGAATAGGAAATAAAGGTGAGAAAACCTGGCTGCTGTAGGCATGGTGGGTTCATGGGAGGCATCTGTAGGCGTCACTTCCTGCTGGTGGCTGCTGACCTCTAAGACAGGCCAAACTGCAGTGAAACAAGTGAGAAGTTTGAAAGCCCAGGCCCCGTTCCTCACTGTGTGCTCTCTTTCCTCTCTGCCCTTCTAGAAGCTAATGGCTCCTGCTCTGCCTGCAAAGAGCTGGTGGGGTCCCGCCACCTACCAGCCAAGGAGGCCCTTTCCATGCCCAGTGACCCGCTACAGCCCGGGGACAGCACCTCTGCCATTGCCTGCATCTCTCTACCTCTTCAGCTGCATCGTGGGGAAGCTCTGGGAACCTCTGGGCCAGAAGCCCAGGAAACCAGCTGGGTGGGCCCTCGGACTGGCCAGGCCCCCAGTGTGCCCCTCAAAGACAGCTTCAATCTGCCTCCACTGTTGGTGCTGCCAACACGGTGGCCGCCAATCCTGGGCCCAGACGGGGCTCTAGGTGAACATCTGAGGGCTGTGGGACCATCGCGAGTCCCAGGTAGTTTTGAGTGTACCCACTGCCACAGGCCCTATTACACATTAGCTGGCCTGGCCAGGCACCAGCAGCTGCACTGCCACCTGCCGACTGGGCGCACCTTCACCTGTAGGTACTGTGACAAGGAGTATGCCAGCCTGGGTGCCCTCAAGATGCACATCCGCACCCACACGCTGCCTTGCATCTGCAAAGTGTGCGGCAAGGCCTTCTCCAGGCCCTGGCTGCTCCAGGGCCACATCCGCACCCATACAGGTAGGATGGGTGAGGCTGTGACCCCAGAAAAGGATCCGGGTTGGGGGAGGGGCTGGACAGCAGAAAAGAGAGGCTGGTCTTGTCTCTGGCAGGGTCCTTGCACCTCCTGCAACCAATGACACGCATCCCAACAGATGAGGAGCACCACAGACATGTCCTCTCAAGGTCCCAAGGCCAGAAACGCAAAATCCAGACATGGCCAGCCCACCTTCTCCCTGAAGTCTGTGAAAATGAAAACTTAAAAAAAAAAAATTATTTAATTTTATTTTATGTGCATTGACGTGGGGGCAAGGGTGTCAGATCCCTTGGAACTGGAATTAGACAGATGTGAACTGCCATGTGGGTGCTGGGAATTGAACCGGAGTCCTTTGGAAGAGCAGACAGTGCTGTTAATCACTGAGCCATCTTTCCAGCCCCGAAAATGATAACTTCTTGCATCTCTTGTCTCCTGGCAGCTCCCTACTTATTGGCAAATTGGCCACATCTGTGTCTCTGCCCCTGCCTTCCTAATGCCATCTCCCTTGTGTGTATCTATCTCTGTGCTGTGAGGGGAGGGAGACCTCTGCCAAGTCAGTCATGAAGTGAGGACTCATTCAGATGGCCTCGGCTTAACTCGGTTATCTTTGCAAAGGCCCTGTTCTGAGGAGGGTTGGAGGGCAGCAGCCAGGAAGCAGGAGTGTCTTGAAAGCTGAGACTGAGGACGTCAGGGCTCAGGTGCAGCCTATCTACCCAGATTTTGTCACTACAGGGCCAGGGAAGTGTGTGGCAGTGAGGAAGCCTGGCCACTGTGGAAATGCCAGACTGGGTTTGGAGAGCTGTAACCAGTTAGGAGACAAGAGCCCCTTGTGGGCTGCAGAACCAGACAAACAGTTCTCAATGACTCTTTCCCTGCCACTTGGGAAGGTCAGCCTGGAAGCCAGGGTCTTAGCAGAAAGAGTATGTCCAATCCTGACTGGAGATGGTGCCTGTGTCCAGGTGTTGTAGCTTGCTCCAGCCAGCTCTGACATCTCTATACCTCAACATCATGCTGCCCGGAGGCCAGGAAGGACTTCCAGGCCCTCCTGTTGCTTCTCACGGTCTACACTGAGCACTCTGGGATCTCACTGCCTCACAAGAGCCTCTGAAGCCCTGGCCCTGCCCAGGGTGACAGTGCAACTGTCCAGAGGGCTCTGACCTCGGCTTCTAGGGCTGTGGTGAGCAGTTGGAGGGCAGGGGCAAGTCAATTATTGACAGACAGGGTTACTTCATCTTTGGCTACAGTCTGTGGAGCCTGCCTTGGCTATGGTCATTTACCTGACCTCCCTTCTTCCTCCTACAGGTGAGAAGCCCTATACTTGTCCTCACTGTAGCAGGGCCTTCGCTGACCGCTCCAACCTGAGGGCCCATCTGCAGACTCACGCTGGGACCAAGAAGTACCAGTGCACTGTCTGCTTCAAGGCCTTTTCCCGAATGTCTCTCTTGGCGCGGCATGAGGAAGCTGGCTGCTGCCCTGGCCCCTAGAGGCACAGGCAGGGTAGAGGGGTCACTCCTGACAATATTCTCAGTGGTCCTGTGTCATCCAGGACGATCAGAGGAGGCAGGGCCCGAGCCCACTGTTGCCTGTGTCCTGCCAGAACCAAGCTTAGTGGAGCCTTTGGGCATCTTTCTTTAAGGCCTATACTCAGAGACTTATTACGACAAGGCTCACCAAAATAAGAACCAACAGTTCCATTTTCAGCCTGGTCTGTCTGCAGGACCTATTCTGAAAAGGAGAGACTATTGGGAAGTGGCTAATGTTGGACAAACCATGGCACCAGTGAACCTGTCACCTGGGTCCCTTTGTGTACAACTTAAAATGACCGTTTTCACTTGAGGAGAGCACAGCGTGTGTATAACATTGGACTGCACAGCTACCTCTCAGCCAGCTTCTCTCTTGCCTTTACCTTAGAGTTGGAGTCCCATTTTCCCCTGCCCCGTATGAACACATACATGTGAGCACACATGTGCCCTGGCTCCTCCCTCTAGATGGAGCAGGGCCAGGGACGATTGGCTGAAGCCAGGTCCCACCTTGTCTATCCTCAGCACTGTGGTCCAGCTCGGAGCTGGTCTCAGTGGCCGGTAAACATCTCAGGAGAGCACTTCTGGGTAATAAAGAGCCTCCACACTCAGGCCTCCCGCCTTGAGATCGCGAGTCTTTACCAAGCTGCTGGATCTGTGGAGGATGCAGAGTTCTCCAAGGGCATTGGGATTCCAGATAACCCGGACCCTTCTGGGCACAGGGCAGGCAGGAGACTGAGAGCATTTTAGAGCCCTGTGAGCAGGTGAGCCTGGGGCCTTCGCTGGAAGACATGAACCCTGAGAGAAGCTGCATGGGGTGGCTTGGCTCGGAGCAATGATGAGGGGACAGCTAGTACCAGGAATAAGGGCCTGTGAAGGATGCTTGGACAGGAGCGAGGCTGAGAGCTGGTAGGGTGGCTGTGGCAGCTGAGTAGCGTCCCAAGCCTAGGAGAGAGCAGGACTTGGTTCTAGCTGACTCTAGCCTTTGGACAGAGAAAGGAGACCCACAGAGTCCACCAGAGAGAATTCTTGACACACTTTGAGGTAAGAGCCTATTGGCCACCCCACATGAGTCAGTCACCTTTGTCCAGACCCAGTATCAAAAGCTCCCAGCTTCTCCTGAACTTGCGGGAGCCGGCTAAACCTCCATGTGGGAGATATCCAGGAAAGCCCATGGGGTTGTGTGGGTACCTTAGCCTCCGGTTTTGCAGCTGCTTTGGGACAGACTTGGTAGTAGGTATCTGGCTGTGGTTTGCTGCTATGACATTAGTCCTCTAAGAGGCCTTAGGGACCTCCTAGAGGAAGCTTTGGAGACTGTCTAGTCTAGGTATATATCCCCCACTAACCTTGAGCTCACAGCAGTCTTCTGCCTCAGCCTCTTCAGGGCTGAGTTACAGGCATGGGCACAACACCTGGCTTAGAAACAACCTTGAGGCTGGGCTTCTAGAGCAGGAGTGGCTGCGAAGGCATAAACACTGCACCCCGACTCCTACGAGAGGCACGGCTGCAGACAGACCAAACCAGACCTATGCCAGCTGGTGGAGGGACACACTTTTGAGAAAGATACACACATGTTCCCAGAACAAGACCACTGCCCCCTTGCACGGGAGGTAGGAAGTGGGCTTGAGGGTACCCTCTGAATGGAAATGGCACCCACAAAAAAGTGCTGGAGGCCAAAAGTCCCAGCTCAAGGTGACCCTCAAGGCAAGAGGTGGATGTTGCCCTTGCTTTGCAGGTGTTCCTCTGTTTCTGCCTCAGCCACCACACTGTCCTGTGGTCTTTCCAGAGTGACCGCGTCTTAGCAGCTGCAAAGACCCACTTCTGAGGTTGTGCTCTGAGGTTCTTCTACAGTTTAGGATTTTACAATGTGTTTGGGGTAAGGCACGCCTGTTCAATCCAAACATGCAAGTCACCATCCCTGGTCCTCACTCTGAGAGCAAGGCCAGGGGGCCCATAATCCTGTCTTGGGATCCACACAGATGGATAGTCTAGTATCTGAAATAGCGTCAAAGGCTGCGTGGGTAAGAAGCCCCTCCCCTCCCCCACCTCCTCCTCATTTCTCTGTCAAAGGAAAGGAAGGAGTCTTGTCTCTAAATGTCTGGTCCTTCTGCAAGCAGGTCGAGATTCCCCAGGCAGAGGGGCCCTTAGAACCTCAACTGCCATGAGCCTGGGTTTCTTGCAGGAATGTTCTTTTAAAATGGCATCCAGATGCCCAAAGGAAGCTACATTGTAGATTGTGTTCTATTCCTGGTACCTCGTGTCTAAATGGGGCTGCCGCACCTGTTGGGTATGAAACAGGGAATCTCACAGCCCAAAATAAAGTGGAATGTTTTCCCTCCTTTGGTTCCAGCCCATGGAAAATGCTCTTATATTTATATCTGGGCTGGTAGAGGGCTGAGGTAGCGGAGGGTGGGGATTGGCCGAGAAGCAGGAGGAAGGTACCTGCCAGGCAACTGATACCGAATGAATGGAGGACACTTTCCACTCAGCAGGCCAGGCCGAGATCAGACTGCCCTAGCTGAGCAGCCCCATGTGCAGACACCTGCACCTGCCCTGCCAGCCTGGCACTCCATGGCTCCCTCATTCGCTGTCCCTCATTTCTCGCAGCACAGCAAAGGAGCTGGGTGGGCAGGGTGGGGTGAGGAGGGGGGTTTGCTTCTCACTTGACCCTGACATGCAGAAGGAAGGTCAGGAAGTGGAGTGGGGTGTGAGGGTGGTGCGAAGGTCAGGAAGTGGAGTGGGGTGTGGGGGTGGTGCGCCCCAGTGTGCTTGGCGGGCCTGTTCTCTGCGGCTGTTTGCCTTCCCTGCTGGTGCCCGTCTAGAGAAAGTATTCTCAGAAGTCCCACTTTGCCTGTAAGGAAGATCTAGAAAACCTCTAGGCATTTTGTTAGAACCTCTCTTTTAAATGGGGAGCAGGGGAGCTGGGCATGGTAGCACACACTTTTAATCCCAGCACTCGGGAGGCAGAGGCAGGTGGATCGCTGTGAGTTCGAGGCCAGCCTGGTCTACAAAGTGAGTCCAGGACAGCCAAGGCTACACAGAGAAACCCTGTATTGAAAAACCAAAAAAAAAGAAAAGAAAAACAAACAAACAAAAACAAAAAACCCAAAATGGAGCAGGGAGTGAAGAGGGAGGGACAAGGGGCCCAGTAGAGTAGGGAAGCAGGTGGTTTAGTCACAGCCCAGACGTGTCTATAGAAAGCAGAGGCCTACAGGCTCAGTGATACTCCGGACGAGATAAATATGTAACCCATCACACGTGGAAGCTGTGGTCTCTCAGTGCTGGCTGCTCTTCTGGGAGGGTGGTTACTGGACAGGTACCTGCAGAGAGAACTTCTGGGGGCTGAGGGCCTCCGCTGCTCTTTCAGTCAGGGTTGAAAGCAAAGAACATCTCTGGCTTTCTGGAAACAGGTGTTTCCAGGGACAGCAGGCCTTTGGGTGACCCAGTCCCTCGTCCCACAGCCTGTTGAAAGCCAAAGAGACACGAAGGTTATGGCTTCTGCTTCCAGAAGCCCAGTGGATTCTATGAATAGCATTTTGGCCTGGAATATTCCAGGGGGTTCTCCAGATGCTCGAAATAGCCCACTTGTTACTATCTATATTCAGAGCATCCACTTCTGACCGCGCCCACATGGCTAAGTATAGTTCACAGTGGAGCTTGACGGAACATAAGTTTCCAGGCTTCTGCAACTGCGGAGCGGCCTATCCAGGGAGAGTACATGGCAGCTAAGGCAAGCGGCCACACCCCTCCAGCCCAGCCCGGAACATCTAGCATCAGCTGAGTTAATCATACTGCTGGGACTGGCGGCTCAGAGGATAAGACAGTCGTGTCAGGCAACTCACAAGTACCCAGAACTCTAGCCTCAGGGATCCAGCCGTCCCCCCTCCTGGCCTCCCTGGACACCCACACACATGTGGCGCATAGAGACAAATACATTTAAAAAAAAAATTCTTAAAACCACACAAGATCCAATAACAGAATTAAAGATAACATGTAAGACCTGGGTTCTATCCTTGGCTCTGAATTCTATATCTTTCTCTGTAGATCTCTGAGCTGGGGATATAGTTTAGTGGTAGAAGACAGGCCTAACATGGCTGAACACCCCGGAAAAAAAAAGAAAGGGAAGGAAGGGAGAGAGGACAAATGGATCCTTAAGGCGTTTAAGACACACTATGACTGTACCTTAGACCTTAGCACGCAGCCCTGCCCCCGTAAATAGAGCGGTCACTTTAGAAGGCCAGACAGACCCCGTACCCTGAATAAATCAGGCCACACTTCCCTCCAGATGTCTGGATAGAGTTAAGAAGTCTGGGGCTGGAGAGATGCCTCAGAGGTTAAGAGCACTGACTGTTCTTACAGAGGTCATAAGTTCTTTCCCAACAACCACATGGTGGCTCACAACCATCTAGGATGTGATATGATGCCCTCTTCTGGCCTGCAGGTGTACATGCAGGCAGAGCACTGTATACATAATAAATAAATCTTAAAAACAAACAAACAAATGTTTGCTGAGCAAGGTGGCACACACCTTTAATCCCAGCACTCGAGAGGCAGAGGCAGGTAGATTGCTGTGAGCTCAAGCCCAGCCTGGTCTACACAGCGAGTCCAAGACAGCCAAGGCTACACAGAGAAACCCTGTCTCGAAAAAAAAGTCTGTTTTGACTGTTGTTCTTTCTTTTTCCCCTTCCCTTTCCTCCTCCTCCTCTTCTCCCTCTTCCTCTTCCTTCTTCTTCTTCTTCTTCTTCTTCTTCTTCTTCTTCTTCTTCTTCTTATTATTATTATTATTATTATTATTATTATTATTGTTAATGAATGTTTTGCCTGCATAGATGTCTGTGCTGCACATGTGTGCAGGGTTCCTGTGGAGGTCAGAAGAGGGCATCAGATCCCCTGGAACTGGAGTTACAGATAATTATGATCACTATAGATGGTTGTGAGCCACTATGTTGTTGCTGTGAATTGAACTCAGGACCCTTGGAAGAGCAGCCAGAACTCTTAACCTCTGAGCCATCTTTCTAGCCTACAACAAGTGTCCATCTTTCCTCCCATTGTGAGGTTTTTTTTGTTGTTGTTGTTTTGTTTTTTGTTTTTTGTTTTTTTTTTTTTTGAGACAGGGTTTCTCTGTGTAGCCTTGACTGTCCTGGACTCACTTTGTAGACCAGGCTGGCCTCGAACTCACAGAGATCCTCCTGCCTCTGCCTCCCGAGTACTGGAATTAAAAACATGCGCTTAACAGCACTGGGCGATTGTGACAGCTCTTAATTCAAGACACCTGCCTACTATATATTTTTTCTCTTGTATGTTATGTTGAACTAAATCATGTGAAGAGAAGCACCCCACCAATTCCCCAAAACTTATAAAACCCCAGCCCTTCTTTTGTATTGGGGATTGCCAATGACATTGCTGGTGATTCACTCATGGTCCATCTCTCTGGCCTCACTCCCTCCCATCTCACAGAGCCCCCACACCCTCCCATCTCACAGAGCCCCAACACCCTCCCACCTCACAGAGCCCCCATACCCTCCCATCTCACAGAGCCCCCACCCTCCCATCTCACAGAGCCCCCACACCCTCCCATCTCACAGAGCCCCCACACCCTCCCATCTCACACAGCCCCCCACACCCTTCCATCTCACAGAGCCCCCCACACCCTCCCATCTCACAGAGCCCCCACACCCTCCCATCTCACACAGCCCCCACACCCTCCCATCTCACACAGCCCCCCACACCCTCCCATCTCACAGAGCCCCCCACACCCTCCCACCTCACAGAGCCCCCACACCCTCCCCTCTCACAGAGCCCCACACCCTCCCACCTCACAGAGCCCCCACACCCTCCCATCTCACAGAGCCCCCACACCCTCCCATCTCACAGAGCCCCCCCCACCCTCCCATCTCACAGAGCCCCCCACACCCTCCCATCTCACAGAGCCCCCCACCCTCCCATCTCACAGAGCCCCCCACACCCTCCCATCTCACAGAGCCCCCCCCACCCTCCCATCTCACACAGCCCCCCACCCTCCCATCTCACAGAGCCCCCCCACACCCTCCCACCTCACAGAGCCCCCCACCCTCCCATCTCACAGAGCCCCCACCCTCCCATCTCACAGAGCCCCCACCCTCCCATCTCACAGAGCCCTCCCATCTCACAGAGCCCCCACACCCTCCCATCTCACAGAGCCCCCCACACCCTCCCATCTCACAGAGCCCCCCACACCCTCCCATCTCACAGAGCCCCCCACACCCTCCCATCTCACAGAGCCCCCCACACCCTCCCATCTTACAGAGCCCCCACACACACCTTCTTCCTTATCTTCTGTTGCCACAATTCCTTTCCTTAGGGAGACAAAAGCATCATTTACCTCACTTCGCCTGTAATGCCAATAACTAAAGTGCGTCCCCCGTGATGTCCCCACTGTGGATTTGTAGATGGAGTTCCTTCCCCCAAATTCTTACCAAACATCACTTCCCTCATACTCTGTTCCCCGAGCAGCACCTAGCTCTGGCCTCTGCTCTCTGGCCTCCAGCTCCTGAGATCCAAGAGGACCTCCATGCTGATAGCCACGCTGATGACTTAGGTAGTGTTTCCATCACTGTGATGAAACACTATTACCAAAAGCAACCTGGGGAGGAAAGGGTTTATTTGGCTTGAGAAGGCAATGCAGGAACTCAAAGCAGGCAGGAACTTGGAGGCAGGAGACAATGCAGATGCATGGAGGAGTGCTGCTTACCAGCTTGCTCAGCCTGCTTTCTTTCTTTATTCCTTCCTTTCCTTCTTTTTCTTTTCTTTGTTTTTTGGGTTTTCCAAGACAGGGTTTCTCTGTGTAGCTTTGGCTATCCTGGACTTGCTTTGTAGACCAGGCTGGCCTCGAACTCACAGCAATCCACCTGCCTCTTGTCTCCCAAGTGCTGGGATTAAAGGTGTGCACCACCATGCCCGCCTTCTTTCTTTCCTTTTTAAAAATGTATTTATTATTTATACAGTATTTGACCTGACGTGAGCCAACAGGACACCAGATCTCATTATAGATGGTTGTGAGTCACCCTGTGGTTGCCAGGAATTGAATCAGGACCTTCGGAAGAACACCCAGTGCTCTTAACCTCTGGGCCATCTCTCCAGCCCCTAAGTCTGTTTTCTTTTATTTTTAAAATGTATTTATCTTCCCGTATACAGTGTTTGCCTGCATGTACACCTGCATGCCAGAAGAGGGCATTAAATCGCATTACAGATGGTTGTGAACGACCAGATGGTTGTCAGGAATTGAACTCAGGACCTTTGGAAGAGCAGACAGTGCTCTTAACCTCTGGGCCATCTCTCCAATCCCAGCCTGCTTACTTATAGAACCCGGTGGTCTTGGGTGCCTCGCTCCATCAATTGCTAGTTAAGAAAATGCCCTGTGGCTTGCCTTCAGCCTGATGCTTGTGGAGGGATTTTCTCAGGTGGCGTTCCCTCCTTTCAGGCGGCTCCAGCTCGTGTTAGGTTGACATAAAAGTATCTCTAATGCCTCAAACGAGCCAGCCCATCGGCACGGATTCCTCACGGGCCACCTGAGGTGTGCAGCGTGAGTTCCAAGGATGGATGCTGGTCCCACTGCCCTGCCTCTTCATCACTCAGGCTGATGCCATGTGCCCCCGTAGCCCACAGCCTCACAAGCCAGGCCGTGGGACTCTTCCATTGCCTGGTTAAAGTTCTTCCCTGATGCAGTGACTCCAATGCTGAGCACTCTTGGATTGCCCTGATCTCCCACACCAGGCTGGTATAAGCCCTCCTCCCGCCCCCGCCCCATCTGTGAACTGGATCTGAGATTTCCACTTCTCTCTCAAAGGTAGCGCTTGGTGTGTGTGTTCTGTCTCTATTTCACACTCTTCATCTTCACTACCAGACACCTCCCATGGTTTTGAGGTCCCAGAAGGGGTTTTTGTTTGCTTGTTTGTTTTCTGAGCTGAGACAGGGTTTCTCTGTGTAGCCTTGGCTGTCCTGGACTCACTTTGTAGACCAAGCTGGCCTGGAACTCATAGCGATCCGCCTGCCTCTGCCTCCCGAGTGCTGGGATTAACGGCGTGCGCCACCACACCCGGCTCTGATTCAAGTTTTCTTTACCCTTCTTCAGCCTCCAGGCTCTGAGAAGAGGCAGGCTAACACTGTCATCTCCCCTCTCTTTTATCCAGTTTACTCTCTAGATTAGAGGTGAACACAGAGCATGTCAGCCACCTGTGCCTTCTTCCCTTTACCCTGTAGTCTTCCTCTCTCTGGGCTGCACCACAGCCTCAGATGGCTTTTTAAAATATATTTATTTATTACATACCGTGCTCTGTCTGCACGTGCGCCTGCACACCAGAAGAGGGCACCAGATCTCATAACAGATGATTGTGAGCCACCATATGGTTGCTGGGAATTGAACTCAGGACCTCTGGAAGAGCAGTGCTCTTAACCACAGAGCCATCTCGCCAGCCCTCAGATGGCTTCCCCCCCCCCCCCCCCCCCGCCCCAGCAGTGGCCGGGCTGATTCTGCACCTGCTGGCTGACATCCGGCCCCTGATGCATCACTCCAGGGTTTGTGAGGTTGTGGTCTCTGGATCTTCAGCCATTCTCAAGGTATCTCCACAATCTCTGGGCAGACCCCACCCATGCCACTGGTACCACCTACATAAAAACCATCATCACCAGACTTTCCTCACGGACACGCCTCCCCTCCCGCCACTTAGGTGGTTACACCTGACATGCCTCATTACCCTCTGCACTATCCTCAAAAGGCACATGACCACTGGCCACAATGGGGATGGAAAGCTATGTCAAAATCCCCTCTGCAGATGCTGTACCCTCACACAACAAGGCTGCCGCTGCTCTTCCCGAATTCACCCTTGCTTTTCTTGTGTCCTGCCAGCTGACCCTGCTGTGTGGCTACAACTCCTTGCCATCTCCTGAAGGGTCCCTTTCATAAACTAAGGTACAAGTCCATCAACGTTCACTCTGGGGAACTAAGGAGTTTATCTGGCTTACTGACAGAGCAGTGGATATGGGTGATGCCAGGTCTGCACCCGCAGAGAAGGTGATGCCCACACCAGCCCCTGCTGTGGCTATGTAGATGGAGCCCCACCTCTCCAAGGTGTGGAGCTACATACAGTTTTGGCAGAATGGCATGCAGCTGGTGGAAGGAGCGGTTGGCGTTCAGGTGAAGGTCCCATGATCCTTAGAGAGGAGGTCCAGCCCAACTCCAACTCCTGAAGATGACGGAAGATTGGCTCAGAAGACAGTTTTCTTGTTTGTTTGCTTTTTGTTTTTTTAAAGATTTATTTATTATGCATAGAGTTCTGCCTGCATGTACACTTGCAGGCCAGAAGAGGGCACCAGATCTCATTATAGATGATTGTGAGCCACCATGCGGTTGCTGGGAATTGAACTCAGGATCTTTGGAAGAGCAGCCAGTGCTCTTTACCTCTGAGCCATCTCTCCAGCCCCCAGAAGACAGTTCTTTACAACCGAAGGACTGCGCAGAAGGAGGCCAGAGATGCTTACACACGGTGTGAGCATGTCTGGCCTCATTTTGGTATGTACATGAAAGAGCTCTGACAGCTAATTTGATGGTTTATAATTATACTTGTGAGTATCCCAGGTTGGCCTCCAATTTTGCTATATGGCTGAGGATAACCTTGAACTTTTTTTTTTTGAGACAGGGTTTCTCTGTGTAGACCAGGCTGGCCTCAAACTCACAGCAATCCATCTGCTTCTGCTTCCCAAGTGCTGGGATTAAACACATGACCTTGAATTCTTTTTAAGATTTATTTATTTTATTTATTATATATGAGTGCTTTACAGAAGAGGGCATCAGATCACATTATACATGGTTGTGAGCCACCATGTGGTTGCTGGGAATTGAACTCAGGACTTCTTGAAGAGCAGGTGGTGCTCTTAACCACTGAGCCATCTCTTCAGCCCCCATGAACTTGAATTCTCTTTTCCCCTGCTGGGAGATACTGAAAGGTCTTTATTGCCCACCAGCCACCAGCAGTTTCCCAGCTACTAGCAGGGTACTCTGGGTCTCTACAACCCATTCTCAGGACCCATGCCACGCAGCCACAGTCCAGCCCTCTCCTCCCAAGGGATCAAGGTGCTTCTGGGACATATGATGCAGCAGAAGGCCCTCACAGGGTCCGAGCAGCAGGACAGGAGAGGGCCCCTCTTGGCACACATTAGGGAGGAAGGGTCACTCCTGAAGAGTAGGGCGGGATGAAAGGGACCCTTATGAACTTGAATTCTTAATCCACCTGTCTCCACCTCCTAAGTACTGAGGTTACAGATGTGTGCCACCACACCTGGTTTATGCAATGCTAGGGGCTACAGCTAGCCCTCTGCTAACCTACTCTGGTACACATATTTGGCCACGATTTTTAAAAGCACCCAAATTGAAAGAATTGTTGGTGACACCTGGAAAGTGTGACCCACTCCAATGCATCTAGGCAGGTGTATGGGAACAAGCCACTTTTGTTGTTTATTTGCTTCTTCTCTGAGGCTGCTGGCATTTTCTGTGACACCTCACCCCCATCCAACACAAGCCAATAGCTGAATAGAGCCTGTTGGCTCACTGGCCCCTTACAGAAAGTGCAGCTCATACCTGTCCCAAAGGCCACATTGGGCAGTGGACCAGTGCAGGGGCCTGATTTGTCAGGAAAGAACAAGCCAGGGGGAATGGGGAAGCAGGGGCAGTGAGTCCCTTGGGCTGGTCCCAGGCACAAAACGGAGCATAGGAGGCACTGGTGACTACTCTCTTGGCCTGAACTGAGAAAGAAATTTGCTTCTCACGAGGGGATAAGGAAATTCCAGCCTGGGGTGGCCCCAGTGGTTTCTCCTTCCCTCTTTCCCTTGAACCCCACCTTTCTTAGCCCCTCCTAAACATGCCTGCCAGCCTCCAGCCACTGCTTGACTGGCTGCCTGTGCTGGCCCTGCAAGGTGCTGGGTGAGTCTCTTCAGTTGCCCAGGCCAGCTGCTCTGGAAAGATGCTGACTCTGAGGACTCCCTAGGGAACCAAGTTCAAAGGGACAAGGGACACAGAAATCCGCAAATGGCATCTTCCCCTTCTAGGTCCCTTCCAGAGGTTTTCTGTCCCAGTGCCTGGGCTGCAGAAAGGCTCGCAGGGGAAGCACAGCTGCACTCTGGTCCCCTCTGCTGGCCTGTTCACGCCAAGCTCCAAGGTACAAAGCAGGTGGATGCCCAGCCCTGGGCAGACTCTCATTTCATTTTTCCCCAGAGGACCTTCCCTCCTGTATCTCATACATGGCCATCTGTGCCCTGACAATGAACCTCACACATGTGACAGACACTGTTTGATGAACAGAGAGGTGACCTCCCACCGACGCCTAGCTGCAGGGCACACGGGGTTTCAGGAAGACGCCGGCACTAGGGTCCTTCAGCCTGTGAGGCGACCTCGGCCTCTGTACCGGATAACAACATACAAGGGCTCCCGTGGGGGCAGCTGTCCCTTCCAGGCCTACTCATTCTCTTCTCTAACTTAATGTCTCTGTTTTTATTTGTTTATTTATTTATTTTGATTTTTTTGAGACAGGGTTTCTCTGTGTAGCCTTCGCTGTCCTGGGCTCACTTTGTAGACCAGGCTGGCCTCGAACTCACAGCGATCCGCCTGCCTCTGCCTCCCCAGTGCTGGGATTAAAGGCGTGCGCCACCACTCCTGACACGATCTTCTTTTTTTGGGTTTATTTATTTATGTAGAGACAAGGTTTCTCTGTGTGTAGCCCTGGCTGTCCTGGAACTCGATCTGTAAACAGGCTAGCCTTGAATTCAGAGATTGCCCCTGCCTCAGCCTCCCTGGTACTGGGACTACTGGAGTTACAGGCACTTTGAGCCACCCCATGTGTGTGCTGGGAACTGAACTTGGGTCTTTTGCAAGGCCAGGGCATGCTCTTAACTGATGAGCCAGCTCTACAGAGGAATTCTTTCCTCTCGGGGGATGGTGGTGCAGGCTATATAGTGAGTTCAAGGTCAGCTTGGGTTATAGTTGACAGTTGATTTTGTCTCAGAACGCAAAGACAGGAGCTGCAGAAATGGCTTCATCTGTGTCCCATGCCTGCCACTTTTCCTGAGTCTGCTGTTTGTTTGCCGTCATCACAAGAGCTTGGGTTGGTGTGGGACTCTCCTGTAGGGCTGCGGGTGTAGTTCTGTTGGTACAGCGCTTGCCTAGCCTACAAAAACAGCCTCTTGCTTTTATTCTGAGGTTTTTGTGTTACAAATCCACGTCTGGCCTTGCATTGTAGACTGAGCTGGTCCTGAAGTCACAAAGCTCCACCTGCTTCTGTCTCCTAACTGCTGGGATTAAAAGTGAGCATCGTGGGCTGGAGACAGCTCAGTAATTAAAGGGGACTTGCTATCCTTGCAGAGGACCTGGCCTTGACTCCCAGCACCCACAAGGTGCCTCACACACATCTGTACTCCAGTTCCAGCAGATGGATTTCTTCAGCTCCCTTTCTTTCTCTCTCTTCCTCCTCCTTAGATTTGCGTATTTGTATGGGCATGCACATGCTAAAGGATACATGTGGAGGTCAGAGCCAACATTCAGGAGTCAGTTCTCCGTTTCTACCACATGGCCGGGCTGTGTCCACTGGCTTTACATCATGTATGATTATAGACAGCAGAAGAGGTGTGGGACCCAGGAGCCCACATTTACACCAGCTCCGTGTCTAGCACAGAAGCTCTGTAGAAGCCCTTCACTTCCTCATCACAAGCAGGACAGGTGCCGACTACTGAGACGAGGAGAGGGCAACCTCTCCATCCCTGTTTCCAGGTCGCTCAGTGAAGGCACTGCGGCTTCTGTCCTGGAGCAACCTGACAGCGCCTTTGGAAAAGAAAAGTCTGTTTATGTTTCTCCACACCCCTTCTTTTTCTTTTCTTTTCTTCTGTTTTGATTTGGTTTTTGGTTTTGCTTTGGGTTTGTTGTGTTGTTGTTGTTGTTTTTGGTTTTGGTTTTTCGAGACAGGGTTTCTCTATGTAGCCTTGGCTGTCCTGGACTCACTCTGTAGACCAGGCTGGCCTGAACTCACAGAGATCTGCCTGCCTCTACCTCCTGAGTGCTGGGATTACAGGCGTGCATCACCACATCTGGCTTCTTCTTCTTCCTTTTTTTTTTTTTTTTTTTTTTTTGAGACAAGGTTTCTCTGTGTAGTCCTGCCTGGCTGTCCTGGACTCACTCTGTAGACCAAGCTGGCCTTGAACTCAAAGAGATCTTGCTGTCTTTGCCTTTCAAGTGCTGAGATTTAAGGTGTGCACCACCACAGCCCAGCTGGAAAAGATATTTTAGGGACTTTTTGTGAAGCAGGAAAGTTATTGCACAAAAAAATTGAAAGTAAGGTCCGTCTTACATGCAATAAGGATTTGTGAGACTCGTTGGTTAGCTGTCAGCCATACTGTGCCACTGAAGGCTTAGTCACACTCTCACACTCTGGTGGAGAGAGCTGATCCATCGATCCAACTTTCAAGATGGCAGCGTTCCAGCAGCTATCAACACTGCCCCAGGCACATAGCTGCTTGGCTGGGCCATCCACTTCCAGGAATCTCTATACAGAAGCACTCTTATACAAAATGCAAGGAAAGCACTGTGCATGGCTTCAAAGGGAGACAGCTTGAATAAATTACAGACTGTCTAGACAAACAAGGAAGTTGTTTTGGTGTAGAGTTGGAAATTATTCATGAAACACGTAAGTAGAAAAGCAGGATGGAGACTAAGCAATTCCCTTCCATTGTCAGCAAAAAGGCTGTTAACAGAATTGGTACTATCCACATTTCTAGCAACAGAACTGGTGGCTCGGGTGGGCATTTTGTGTCATGTACTCTCACATCGTCTGAACTCTGAGCCATTCAAAAGCCACAAGTTTTAAGAAATGTGGCGGGGATGGGGGTGGGGGGGACTGGGAATCTGTTTCTGTTGGAGAATGAATGGAAAGGGCTGTGCCAAGTGAATATTCTAAATGTCAATGAACTGTAACCTTAAATTGACATAGAGGGGGGAGCTGGAGAGATGGCTCAGAGGTTAAGAGCACTGACTGCGCTTCCAGAGGTCCTGAGGTCAATTCCCAGCAACCACGTGGTGGCTCACAACCATCTGAAATGAGATCTGGTGTCCTCTTCTGGTGTGCAGGAAGAGCATTGTATACATAATAAATAAATATTTTTTAAAAACCGACATAGAGGCCAGGTGTGGTGGCACACGCCTTTAATCCCAGCGATCGGGAGGCAGGGGCAGGTGAATCGCTGTGAGTTCGAGGCCAGCCTGGTCTACAATGCTAGTCCAGGGTAGTCCTAGTCTAGGACGGCCAAGACTACTGAGAAACCCTGTTTCAATAAATAAATAAATAAAACCCAAGCAGAGGCAGGCTGATCACTGAGTTCCACGTGAGCCCAGGGCAACCAAGGGTACACAGAGAAACCCTGTCTCGAAAGAAACAAACAAATAAACAACAAACCCCAAACAACAACAACAGAAACGACATAGAGACGTGTTAAAAAAAAAAAGTGACAAAATAGTTGCTTCTGCAGAACTTGGGAGAGAGAACAGCATTTGAAAATGCCCATCTCGGATGCAGCACATCCACCGGCCGCCCGACACCTCATGCAAGCTGGACGGCTGCCGGAACAGGCTATGGAGCAGGAGACTTCTCTTGTGAATACAGGATGTGGGGCTCTGGCACGACCCTGGACCCCGGATCAGGCGATTCTTCTGGAGTCACAGTCTAGTGAGCTTTGCGTGCAGCGGAGAAGCTGGATTCGCGTCCTTTTTCAGCTCGGCAGTTCTAGCAGCAAACAGCCTGGCAGTTGCGACACTCACTCCAGCTGTCCTCAAGTGGCAGTGCCGGAAGACCTCTCGCGCCTGCGCAGATCCCGCCCGTGCACAATGCGCACGCGCGTGTCCCACCCTCTGAGCAGGCCCCGCCCCTTGCTGGCGGCCTCGAGCGGGGGCGGGCTCAATGTCGGCCGCACATCATTCGATTCTGTCCATAGGCTAAAAAGTGGATCGTGGGCGCGGCCCGCCGCTTATTGGACAGCACGGTCCGTGGACCAATCATTTGGCAGCGCGTGAGAGTGAACACCGGTCGGGGGACCGGTGCTGGGCTCTGTGGCAAGGGACTGTACCCTCTCGGCTATGGACTCGGAAACCCCTCAGGACCTAGTCGTCACCTGCACCGCGCCGGTCAACATCGCGGTTATCAAGTACTGTGAGTGCTGGAAGACCGGGTCACCTGGGCCGGGGTTGGAGCGTAGTGCTGGAGGCGACTCGAATTGGGGAGCCCCTGGGCTGGAGGGCCGGGTTCCAGAGTAGCTGGGCTGGAGAAGAGGGATCGTCCCGACTGGGATGGGGGTGGGGTTGTCGGAGCACTGGGCTGCAACCGGGATGGGGATCCTGGGATCAGGAGACCGAGGCCACAGCTGCCGGGATGGATGGGCACAGGGCTGGGGACAGGGGTTGCTGCAACCTGGATCGGGGATCCTGGGATCAGGAGACCGGGGCCACAGCTGCCGGGATGGATGGACACAGGGCTGGAGATGAGGGTCGCTGCTGCTGGCATTCAGCCTCCCAGGGCTGGAGGGAGAAGGCTCATGCCGGGATCTGGAGTCGCAGGGCTAGGAAGGGAACTCAGGGCAAAGGGGGGCGTTACCACGGCGGGGATCATTGCGGCTGGGATGGTTGGGGTACCCCACTGCAGGTCTGGGATGGTGAAATTAAGGCTGCTAGGGAGAGGCGAGGCTCTCCGTGGGCCTGGCCTGGCCTCGACCGTCACTCCTCAGGCTTTGCTGTGGGCACAGATGCCGCTGCCCCTTCCGATGTGAGGAGCAGCCTCTTGCTCCTTTCGCTCTTCCTCCTTCCCTGGTGACACCTGTAAACCGGGGAGGTACAGCAGGGAGCAGGGCTTCTCGCTCCAGCCTCACACCTGCCCTCTTCCTTCCGCCATGGCCATTTAGAACTCCGAAGTGGATCCGTACGACGCGTAGATTCTTGCAGGTGGATGCAGCAAGGTTTCGTGGCTCACGGTTGCTAGGTCCCTATTCCACAGCATAAGCAACTCGGGGGTCCTCCAAAGCTGCTACCTACATTTATGAGCAGTTCTTTGTATGAACTTTCTTCTTTCGGAGGGAGAAATTCCTGGAGCGCTTCTTGAGAGGACGACTGGCAATTTATTTATTTACTTACTTATTTGTTTTTGATTTTTCGAGACAAGAGCCTCTCTGTGTTAGACTTGGCTGTCCTGGACTTGCTTTGTAGACCAGGCTGGCCTCGAACTCACAGCGATGCGCCTCCTAAGAGATGGGATTAAAGGCGTGTGCCACCACACCTGGCCCGGCAATTATTCCTTATTCTATTAAGGAACTGTGCGTTCTCTGGGGTGGCTGTACTGGCTTGTATTTCTCCAGGGGGTGCACGGGACATCTTGATTTCCGTGTTCTACCATCCTCACCCCATTTCAGCGGGATCTCTTTCTTTCTTTCATTGTATATGACATATACAATGTTCTGCCTGCACATCCACCAGATCTCATTATGGATGGGCATGAGCCACCATGTGGGTGCTGGGAATTGAACTCGGGTCCTCTGTTTTGTTTTTCTTTCTTTCTTTCTTTTTTTCTTTTTCTTTTTTTTTTTGAGACAAGGGTTTCTCTGTGTAGCCTTAGCTGTCTTGGACTTGCTTTGTAGACCAGGCTGGCCTCGAACTCACAGTGATCCACCTACCTCTGCCTCCCAAGTGCTGGGATTAAAGGCGTGTGCCACCACGCCCGGCCCAAACTCGGGACCTCTGGAAGAGCAGAACCTCTGAGCCATCTCTCCAGCTCTAAGTCCCTGTTTTTCACTTTAGTCTTCCTGTGTTGGGTGAGGGGACGGGGCTGTGGGGAGTGGATACTCTTGTCCTGGTATTTGCACAGTTTCTAAGCCAGCATGAGCTGCATAACTAGACTCTCAAGAACAGAAAAGGTTCTTCATCTCTCCCATTTTTTTTTTCCTGATAATTCTTCCCCAAACAAAAATAGCTGTGATTTTTATCAAAAAGCTTTTCTGTTTTTAAGATCATATGATCTTGGGTCGGGAATATAGTTCAGTGATATAGCGCTTGCTTAGCATGTCTGAGAGACCCTAAGTTCAATACCCAGAGCCACAGAAACAAACAAGGGGCCCTTGGGAGGAGTTGGAGGGGCTCACGGAGGATGAAAATGATTAAGATACAGCCAGGTGTAGTGGCGCACACCTGTAATCCGAGCACTCGGAGAGGCAGAGGCAGGCAGATCTCTGTAAGTTCAAGGCCAGCCTGGTCTACGAAGTGAGTCTGGGACAGCCAATGCTACACAGAGAAACCCTATCTAGAAAAACAACAACAACAACAACAAAATAAATAATTAATTAAGATACATTGTTTACATGTATGAAATTATTATTGTTGTGGTTTTTCGAGACAGGGTTTCTCTGTGTAGCTCTGGCTGTCTTTGACTCTAGACCAGGTGGGCCTTTGCCTTCTGAGTGCTGGGATCAAAGGTGTGTGCCACTGCCCCTGGCACGAGTTCTCTTTTCAAATTCATGCTGTTCTTCCGAGTTTAGCTGGCTGGGACACCTTGCTGTTGACTAATGTTTCGATATCCATCACAGTTCAGCTGGCTGGGTTTCCCCTTCATTTGTTCATTTTAATTGTATCCGGGGGCTTTTGATTCAGTTCCTGGCTCAGGTCTCAGGTTTCCATGTCTTTCTATCGTCTCCCCCCCCCCCCCCCCCGCAGGCAGGGTTTCTCTGTGTAGCCTTGACTGTCCTGTCCTGGGCTCCCTTTGTAGACCAGGCTGGCCTCGAACTCACAGAGATCTGCCTGCCTCTGCCTCCGAGTGCTGGGATTAAAGGCATGCGCCACCATGCCTGGCCCTCTTTACCGTCCCTTTGCTGATGCTTTTCTCTTTGCTTCTGACGGCTGGTTGAAGCGTTTCATGGTAGCTGCTTTAAAACCTTTGGCAGCAGCTGTGGGATGTCCAGCACTTGACCATCAGGGTCTTGGGTTTTCTGCTCAGTTTGAGATCCTCCCTTTTTGATGTAACAAATGATTTTGGGTGAGATCTAATGGTTTGGCTGTGTGTGTGTGTGTGTGTGTGTGTGTGTGTGTGTCTGAGACTGGAGTCCTCAGGAGTACTGCAGGAGCCGTCAGGCCTCCTCTGGAAACTCCCAGGAGAGCTACCTGTGTGCAGATGTCTGCCCGTGGCAAAGGTGTTCACCCGCCTAGTGTTAGCCCTTTGTTGTCTTCTGAACAAACACCTCCAAATTAGCCCAACATGTGCAGATGCCCCACAAAAATGTGACACCACAAGCTGAGCGCTGTGGGTGCTGTTCATTAGTCTTTCCTCTGGCTTTCTGGAGAGTTGCCCGAGCTTGCTGTGACAGGTGGGGCTTGGAGTACCGGGTAGAGTGGGCCCATCCTGATCGGTGCCATCTGAGACACGGCACCAGGAAGTGGGCTTCTCCGGGCAGACAAGCAGGTGGAGGAGTCGACCACAAGCCACTTGAGCACGTAACCACTGGCAGATGTCCACAGCTGTATCAGTGGACTAAAAGAAAGATGGAGGAGGCATGAGGCAGAGGTGGGCTGGCCTCCAGCTGGGCTCTGGGAACGTGAGCTCTGAGTCTGCAGCCAGCCTAGGAGGTCTCCCTGAGGTGGTGCTGCAACCTGTGCAATGAGAGCAGGATGGGGGGGGGGGTGGGGGGGAGTGAGGATGGGGGCCAGCTGTGGGAGGTGCCTACAGGGTGCCAGGAACTCACTGGCTTGGATTGTTGTTGCAGGGGGGAAGCGAGATGAAGCACTGATCCTGCCCATCAACTCCTCTCTGAGTGTCACGCTGCACCAGGACCAGGTGACTGTGCGCCACGTGGACACTGAGCTCTGATGGCTGGAATAGGGTGGCCTCCCGTGGGATCGTAGCCGGACCTATGTCCTCCTAATCCCTTTCGACTGCCCAGTATATCTCCCCCTGTCTCCTTAGCCACACACAAATTCCCAAAGCCAAAGGGCTACTTTTACCTCTGGTTCCTTGACTCACGAGAGAACGGGCACCCATGGTTCTGCTGTGGGTGAGACAGATCTCACGGGGGCACAGTGAAGCCCAGGCCGGCGTGGCCAGCCTGAGAGGGCCTTGCTGACTTTCTGCTGCCTGGCCAGGGCTGACTTCGGTGACCTTCCACATGCTTGTGGCTGCCCGGGTGGGCAGCCATACTGTTAGGAAGAGCCCCTTTGGCAGGAAGGGAGGCTTGGTGGCCGTCAGTCCTCAGTACTGGCCCGTTTTCCTTCCTAGCTGAAAACCACCACAACTGCTGCCATCAGCAGGCACTTCACAGAGGACCGCATCTGGCTGAACGGTCGAGAGGAGGATGTGACGCAGCCCCGGCTCCAAGCCTGCCTGAGGGAGAGTGAGTTGGGGGTGGCAGCAGCTCCTGATGTGGCCATAGGAAGCTCCCCAGTAGCAGACAGAGACGGGCATCCCAGGAGGAAGTCCATGTGGGAAGTCTGGGAGTTACCGTCTCACAGATTTCAGCCATCCTCTCCCGTCTTTCAGCCCCAGGAAAATGACGTATCAGGAGCAGGTGCAGTGGGTCTGCCAAGTGACAAGGCCACTCACTGTGTGTGCCCTCTCCTCTGCAGTTCGCCGCCTGGCTCGGAAGCGGAGGAGCACAGGGGACGGGGATGCGCTGCCCCTCAGCCTCAGCTATAAGGTGCACGTGGCCTCGGTGAACAATTTCCCCACTGCTGCAGGCCTGGCTTCCTCAGCAGCAGGCTATGCCTGCCTAGGTGGGTGCCTGTAGGGACTGGGGGGTGGGGGGGATGACCCAGGGTTCTGTTCTGTAGTAGTAGGGGGTTCTCTGGCCTGTCAGCATCCAGGGTTCCCATTGTTGGAGCTTTCCATCCACAGAGCCTGAGTTTGCCCTTTCCCAGAATGCATTTGGCCACCAGACCCTCTCTGCACTTGTTTGAAGATCCTTCAGCTGCCAAATGCTACAAGTGACAGAAGCCAGACTATACCTAGAGGCGGAGGCTGGGGGTTGGGGGCTCTTGGCTTCCCTGAGAATTCCAGGGTCTTGCCTCAGCTTCAGGCACAGCTGCCTTCCGGCTGTCTGACCCTATCCTGAGGAACTCTGCTCTGCTGTCTTGCCTTGGGCCACTGCACGTAGCACCCTGTCCCCGGCACAGGCAGTTCTCTCAGTGGTGAGCTTAGACCACCCTCATATACCTTAGCTCCAGGGGAGATAATTTACTGGTCCAGCTGGCTCCTGTGTCACCCTGAACTGGATGTGGAGGTGAGCCAGTCCTAGAGGCGGGGTCACCTTCTTAAGACTGCGGGACTCAGAGAAGGCCCCGTGCTGATGAGCAGCAAGCTTGCTGTACTGCCTTCCCCCAGCCAGAGCCACTGGCCTCTCTCTGAACACACATTCCTTAGGCTTTCATCTTGGTCCCTTCCCCGGGTGGCCTTCTGACTGCCTCCCCTTCCCTTAGTGCTCCGCTTGGCTGCAAAGAAACTTCCACCATCCCTGGTCTTGAGGTCTTGAGCCCTGCCTGGTCTAAAGCATTGCAGAACTGGGAGATGCCAGCCCAGATGCTGGAGCCCCGTCTCAGCCTCCTCAAATCTCGTTTCCTAAGCAGTGGGGAGCCCCGAGCAGAGCTGGACTATGTGGCACAATAGCCATCCCATACCTCGTGTGTCTCTCTCCTCTGCCTTCAGCCTATACCTTGGCGCGGGTCTACGGGGTTGAGGGAGACCTCTCTGAAGTGGCTCGGCGGGGCTCCGGCAGCGCATGCCGCAGTCTCTATGGAGGCTTCGTGGAGTGGCAGATGGGAGAACAGGCGGACGGGAAGGATAGCGTCGCCCGGCAGATAGCCCCAGAGTGGCACTGGCCCCAACTCCGAGTCCTCATTCTTGTGGTAAATGGATGGGCATGCAGCCAGTGGGACAAGGGCTGTTTCAGCCAGGGCTCGGGCTAGGGACGGAAGGGCCATGTCTATCCAGGCTTCACCAGGATCCTAGGCCAGCAGGGGCTAGAGAGCAGACCAAGGCCGGTAGGTGGGAGGGTCGGGGTGTGGCTCCACATGACAGGCTGTGCCCCTTTCCATGGTGTGGTGGCTAGACCCAGAACCACGTCACCCCTCTCTGACCAGGACCCCAGGGTTTGGTATGGCAAAGGGCAGGGCCGAGTGATAGGGGCTGTGACCATGAGTCCCGTGTGGCCCGGGCCCAGTGCTATCTTCCATTCAGGTAAGTGCCGAGAAGAAGCATATGGGCAGCACGGTGGGCATGCAGACCAGCGTGGAGACCAGTACTCTGCTCAAGGTAGGGCTTGCTGGGGAGGGTAGAGACCAGAGCCCTGCCCAGGGCGAGTCTCACCAGGGAGAGCCTAGGCAGGGCTCCCCTGGTGGAGGGAATGGCCCAGACTTGCTGGCCGAGAGTGTATGTATGCACCAACTCAGTCACTCACCTTGCAGTTCCGGGCTGAGTCCATTGTGCCTGAGCGCATGAAGGAGATGACCCGCTCCATCCGAGAGCGGGACTTCCAGGCCTTTGCCCAGCTGACCATGAAGGACAGCAATCAGTTCCACGCCACCTGCCTCGATACCTTCCCGCCCATCTCCTACCTCAATGACACTTCCAGGCGTATCATCCAGCTAGTGCACTCCTTCAACACACACCACGGGCAGACGAAGGTGACAGGACGCAGGGTCGCAGGCAAACAGGGTCTGGCTGCAGGGGATGTGGGCTGACGCAAGGGGCATGGGCAAACGATGGGGTGTGGTACACGTGGAGGGACAAAGGTCATGGAAGGGGGTGGGGCTGCGGGTGGGCCTCAGGACCACGGCAGACGTGGCACAGACAGGTTCCACCCTACAGTTCTGTTTGTTCTGTGTTTTGTGTGTTGCCTAATTCTCAGCCTAGTAGCCTCTCCCTGAGCTGCAGGCAGAAGTGACTAGCTCCAGTGTGTTCAGTTAGTACTACTCCTTGGTTCGGTTGCAGGGGCCCCATGCAATTCTGGAAGACCCTAGGTCCCTGGGCAGGTAGAGGGTCAGAGCCATGGGTGCTCAGTAAACAGCTGGGGACACATTTCGGGTTTCAGGTGGCGTACACATTTGACGCCGGCCCCAACGCTGTGATCTTCACCCTGGATGACACTGTGGCTGAGTTTGTGGCAGCTGTAAGACACATCTTTCCCCCTGCAGCAAACGGAGACAAGTGAGTGTGGCCTTCTTTTCTGCCTTGAGACGCACAGCACTCCCTGCCAGGAACAAACGGTGGCCACTGTGCTAAGCCTGGAGATCTCAGGCACAGATACACTCCTGCAGGGACACAGCCACAGCCATGGCACGTGGCAGTATTGAAACACTCAATAGCCACACGTTGCAGGTGTGTGAACAGTCCCTCCTCCTAAGAAGTGCACTTCAGCCGGGTAAGGTGGCTCACACCCAGACTCCCAGTGCTCAGGAGACCAAAGCCAGCCTGGGCTACAGTATGAGCCTATCTCAAAAAGCAGAATTAATTTTTTTTTTTTTTTAAATTTAGGCCGGGTGTGGTGGAACGTGCCTTTAATCCCAGCACTCAGGAAGCAAAGGCAGGAGGATCTCTGTGAGTTTGAGGCCAGTCTGTTCTACAGACTGAGTCTAGGACAGCCTAGGCTGTTACACAGAGAAACACTGTCCTGAAAGAAAAAAAAAAATTTTTTTTTATTTTAAAATACTTTTATTTTTTTTATTTTTTTATTTTTCCAAGATAAGGTTTCTCTATGTAGCTCTGGCCATCCTGGAACTCACTCTGGAGACCAGGCTGGCCTCAAATTTAAAGACCTACCTGCCTCTGCCTCCTGACTGCTAGAACCAAAGGCATGTGCCACCACCCAGACAGAAAAAATTTTTTTTTGGTTTTTCGAGACAGGGTTTCTCTATGTAGCCTTGTCTGTCCTAGATGTGCTTTGTAGATCAGGCTGACCTCAAAATCACAGATGTCTGCCTGCCTCTGTCTCCCGAGTGCTGTGTGATTAAAGGCTTGCACCACCACACCAGGCATGGACTTTTTAAAAAAAAAAAAACGTTTCTGAGTATTTTGCTTGCATGAATATCAGTGTACCATGTATATGTAGTACCCTTGTGGGCCAGAAGAGGGCATCAGATCCACTGGAACTGGAGTCACAGATGGTTGTGGGTGCTGGAAACCTAACCAGGGTCCCCGATTAGAGCCACACATGTTCTCAACTGCTGAGCTACCTCTCCAGCCCAGAAGTGAGATTTACTAGGAAATGCACGAGGCATTCTGATGAGTGTGTTAAATATTTGATTCAAGCAAAGCCCCAATTTCTTCCGTGTTGAACAAGTCTTGAGTCTGTGCATGAGGTTTCTCATCTCTTCCCTGCACAGTTCCGCCTTCTGGGACTGGTCTGATGCTGTGTGCCACTTAGCCAAATCTCTAATCTGAAGTGTTCTCCCTAAAAGAAACCTCCCTCCTAGGAGACCGCTGCGCCCTCTCGCCCTCGCCACCCCCATCCCCAGTCTCTGAAGGACTGCCCACCTGGGCCGTGCCGTGCCGTGCTGTGTTGTGCTGTGCCGTGCCCGTGCCGTGCCGTGCCGTGCCGTGAGCATCAACACACTTCTGCCCTCTTTGCCTAGGTTTCTGAAGGGGCTGCAGGTGGCGCCTGTTCTTCTCTCTGATGAGCTGAAAGCTGCGCTGGCTATGGAGCCCAGGCCTGGCAGTGTCCAGTACGTCATCGCCACTCAGGTGAGGCCAGTCTACCCGGCTGCCACCTCCTTACTTGCTGGACGGCCCCAGGCTCCCTCACCCCTGTTCCTCAGGCAGGAAGTGGAAGCCTACATCAGCCATGGCACAAGTGCTGTTGATGCTCAGAGGCATCACTCCCAGTGCAGTGTAGGGACAACTTACATGTAGAGTTGGGAGTCCGGTGTGGAAGAGGGGATGCAAAGGTTAGTCGCTTCGGACCAGGAGAAGCCAGGAGGTTGAAAGTAGTCACTTGTCAGCATAGGTGGGTGTTGGGGTCCCCAAGACCTACACACAAGCAGGCCAGCGTCGCTGTGTCTCCTGACCCTCTCAAAGAGGCTCACTGAAGAGGCAGGTGGATCGCTGTGAGTTCAAGGCCAGCCTGGTCTACAAAGTGAGTCCAGGACAGTCAAGGCTACACAGAGAGACCCTGTCTTGAAAAACAAAACAAACAAACAAAAAACAAAAAAGGCTCACTGAGCCCTGCTGTCTACACCAACCATGTGCTGAGCATCTCTGAGGTCCCCAGGGTCTGGCCCAGCTGGCAAGGAGCACCTGGCAGCTCAGATGGCTTAGCCTGGACACACTGGTGTGGACTTACCAGGAAGGGACCGCCTCCACCCCAGTCTAATCCTACTTTGGAGTCTCTGGAGCAATGGGTAGGGCTGCTGCTGCTACCCATGACTGGACGCTAATTTTTTTTTTTCTCCCCCAGGTCGGACCAGGACCTCAAGTCCTAGAGGATTCGCATGTTCATCTGCTGGGCCCAGATGGCCTGCCACAGCGGGGCCCTTGACCTCTTCCATGTCCAGTCCCTCGTGCCGTTTGGAAAAAGGGTTGCTCACTGGGAGTAGGGAGCTGGTGTGTTGATCGGCCATGCCTGTGGGTTGCTTGATGGATAATGCTGTGCTGGGGGCCGTCAAGTAGTGATGAGCAGCTACCTAGGCAGGGGGACGCCTTCAAGTGCCTCACATTCCAAGCTGGTTCCTGAGGGGCTCAATGGCCCACTCTGTGGACCTTCCTGTGCTCCAGAGAGCTCGTTAGGGAAGGAGAATCAGTCTCTCCCACTGAAGGTGCTCCCTCCCGAGGGCCTCAGTAACCGCCTCAGCGTGGAGGACGACAGCTGCACACGGTAGTGCCTCTGCTGGGACTCAGGCCACACCATGGATAGAATGTTTATAGATCAGTGAACCCCCTCCCCGTGAGGGTAGGGGGCGGAGTCCACTGTGAGGGTGGTACATCGTGAAGGGGCACGCAGTGGATTTGCTGACCAGATGGAATAAAGTGTACAGCTGCCTGCCTGCCATGGCTGTGCTTTCCTCTTCCTAAACCAGCCTCTAGGGTCCCTATCTCCAGGTCAGTGACTGCTCAGGTCGGCCCTACCTGCTGGTGAGTTCTGTCTTGTTTCCATATGCAGTGGGGAGGTGGGGCCTGAGGTAGGTCCTGCCAAGAAGGCTTCCTTCTTGCCCACAAGCCAGCCCCAGCCCCTGTGCCCTCCTGTTAAAAGTCTTCTGCCTCCTTGCCGGCCTAAGCCGTACCCCAACATTCATGCTACAGCTGCTAGAGCTGGTCCAGGCCAGAGGAAAGAGACAGCTTAGCGACAGTGTTCTGCTGCCTTCTGCTTGCTGGGTTTTTCCCAGCCTTGCACATCCTCTGTCTCTCTGTCTCTGTCTCCCTCCCCACCCACTTCGCACAGCAGAGTAACAGTATTCTGTTGCCGGCTTTCTGGGTTTTCCCAGCCTTGCACATCCTCTGTCTCTCTGTCTCTCTACCTGCCCCGAGCCCCCCCCCTCTCCAGGCCCCCTTAGTCATGTGATTCAGGACACACCTGCCCTAGTTCACAGTGGGTCGGAAGTAACTTCATCCGAGCTGCCTTTTTAGGGAGCTGCCATTATTTGATAGACAAAGGCGCAGGGGTTGAAGTGATTATTTACTCCAGTGGTCCTAGGGTTCGGGTCACAAGTCACAAAGCAGTCGTAAGCAGCTCGGGTACATCGCAGCTAGAGTGACTCTCCAGGGGAGGCTGACCCACCCACCAAGGCTCAATGGGAAGGCGCAGAGGAGGCGGCCTCTGGGCGGGGCCTGAAGGGCGGGGCCTGAGCAGGAGGCGGGCCGAGCCGAGAGGACTTGCGGAGTGGGCTGCAGAGTTGGACCAGGCAGCTGCGTGTGCAGGGTCCTCGCCATGGGGCAGATCGAGTGGGCCATGTGGGCCAACGAGCAGGCGCTGGCGTCTGGCCTGAGTGAGTGAGGCGGGCTGCGGGCGGAGGGGTCGGTCGGGACCCCGGGGGTGCCGCGGGAGAAGCAGGGCTCCGGCTGGCGCGGCGGACCCCTGAGTGCGGGCTGCGGGGTACACGGGGTCTCAGAACGAGCCGCGGCGGCTGCAGGCCAAGCTCGGCCGCAGGCTCTGCGACCCCGCCCTGCACTCTGCTCTGCCCGCGCGAGGACCTTAGAGGAGGAAGTTGCTTGCAGCTGGGGAAGAGGTATTCACCCGGTGGTTTCCCGCCCGGTTAGGAAAACCCGCCCGAAGACCCTCTCCTGCGCACAGCCCACTTGGCCTGGTCGGGGCTCTGGCCTTGGGGTCACCAGGGCTGCATCTCCTGGAGGGGTTTGGAGTGGGAGCGAACTCACCCTGGAGGAGCAGCCAGCTCCATCCCACAAGCTGAGTGTGCGCAGAAACTATTTCACAAGAGTCTGGACACCACTCAGAGGGCTCTTAGTTGGGCTAAGATGCAGGACACTCGGCTTTGGTCAGGACGGCACTGGTCGTGGCTTGACCAGTCCGGATTGTCTGGGAGGTCTGCCAAGGGGAACTGGGATCCCTGGCTTCCCTGCGCTAGGAAAGGAACCTAGTAGACCAGCCCCAAAGCGTCAGGCCTGGGGCTAGAAGAAACTGCAGGCTTGCTTCAAAGCCAGAGCTAGCCAGGAAGGACTTACTCAGGCAGCGCTAGAAACAGAGGTGACAGAGACACAGGTGCTAGCCATTCAGTGTCCCCTGTCCTCCCTGTGCCGTGGAATGTCTCCGAGTACTGCTGCTGCTAACTGGCCATAGTACTCATGCTGACGACAGTCTTTGCAGAGATGTCACAGGCTGTGTCCACTTTCTCCACCAACTGCGACTTGCACCTCACCTGCCCCTCCCATTTTGTTTGTTTTAAGTCACAGAAAATTCCACCATTCTGGGCACATCCGCAGCTGGCTCCTCCTCAGACGCAAGCCTGTGTCTGACTTCAGGAGCTCCTGTTTGCCTCTCGGGCGCTCTCCTGCCTTCCTAGCTATTCAGGGTCATTTCTGTTTCCTGAATGTGCACCGGGGCCTTTGCACAATCTGAGGCTGCCACAGCACCCAAGGCTCCCGCCTCCCTCCATTCAGATGTCACCTGCTCAGAGACAGCCAACCTCAAATAGCCCAATTCCTTGGGATGAGGACCCTCTGTTAAAGCGCACCACTGTCTGGTGATGGTGGTGCACGGGTTTAATCCCAGCACTCAGGAGGCAGAGGCAGGCGGATCTCTGAGAGTTCCGAGACAGCCAGGGCTACACAGAGAAACCGCATCTCAAAAGAAAGAAAGAAAAGTGTATCACTGTCTTAAGCAAGCCATGGGCTCTGGTCTATGCTATTGCAGAGTCCCTGTACACAGCAGGTCTTCTCTTTCTTTTTTAAAAAATATTTTTATTTACTTTTAATTTATGTGCATTGGTGTGAGGGTGTCAGATCTTGGAGTTACAGACAGTTGTGAGCTGCCATGTCGGTGCTGGGAATTGAGCCCAGGACCTTTGGAAGAGCAGACCACTTAACCACTGAGCCACCTCTCCAGCCCATCTCTTTCTTTCTTTTTTGTTTTTTTGTTTTTTTTTTTTTTTTTTTTTTTTTTTTTGTTTTTTTGAGACAGGGTTTCTCTGTGTAGCCTTGGCTGTCCTGGACTCACTTTGTAGACCAGGCTGGCCTCGAACTCACAGCGATCCACCTGCCTCTGCCTCCCGAGTGCTGGGATTAAAGGTGTGCGCTACCATGCCTGGCCACAGTAGGTCTTCTTGTAGTCCTTGGGTCTCCCTGCTGGATAAAGGGTGACCCCCCCCTCCCACGAATGGTGAGCAGCATAGCAGAACTCAGAAGCTCAGGTGTTCTGAGGACATGACACCCTAAGTAAGGACTAGTGGATATCAGGCTGAGTGAATGTGGGTCAAAAAAAAAAAAAAGATAAAAATCCTTCTCTCCTGCAGAGCGCACCCTTAATGCTGAGCAGCAAAACAGGAAAGTTAATATGTAGCCAAGCTACAAGCCAAACATAAGGATAAACCAGTGCTATTGGAAGGGTGGGAGGGGGACCTGGAGTCTGGGGGTGCCCAGGGCAGCATGAAGGCTTTTCTTGGAGCTTGGAGAAGGCAGGAGTCACCTTCTAGCTAGACTCACACAGAGCATCATCCCTGCAGTGGCCAAGAGCTGTTGCTACGCAGCTGGGGGGGGGGGGGTGGAGGCAGTACGGGGGGGGGGGTGGTCAGGCAGGAAAGATCATGAGCAGCCAAAGATGGGGGCCTGTGTGGGATGTAGGGGTGAGGCCTCCCCCTACCCACAGCCACAGAACCTAGAGAACACTGATGTGAGAGAGAGAGAGAGAAGCCCTCACCTGGGCGCACAGGCTGCTGTGGGATGCACCCCCTACCGGCCTGAGCTCACGCTCGCTCTTTGAGGAAGTGAACCCCGTGAGGAGTCAGCACCCACAGGGCAGGGCACCCATAGGGCAGGGCACCCACAGGGCAGCAGCACACTCCCAGGGCAGGGCTGCTGGTCCCACAGGAAAGGGGGAAAAGTGCACTCTGAATGCCAAAGGAGAAAAAACGACCGACTGGATTTGAGAAAGTGTGTTCACATGCGGCATCTACAGACACACGCTGACCCTAGGCTTGGTGACCGTGGATGCACTGTGGATGCTCAGCCCTGAAGAAGGAGACAGAAGGAAGTTGGGAGGAACCACGCCGACATGGGGATTTCTACACGGAAGTTGTGTCATACACTGTACAGGAAGAGTGAACACGAGAACCACTCAAGTTCCACATGAGAGAGTCCACGGTGTAGGGGGAGGTCTGGAGGCTGGGCAAACACTTCCCAGAAACGGAGAGAGTTTAGGCTTAAGAGAAAAAGAAGTCTCTTTCAGAATTAATGAAAGAAAAATTCATTGTTGGACACACTGACGTGAATTAGACAAAACAAAAAACAGATTGGGGCTCTCAGGTCAGCCATTGGTGCCAGAGACAGTGCAGGAGTAATGCCTTAGGTGCTGAGACAGTGATAAATCCGGTCCACTTGCAATATCCTGCTGAGTTTCAGCTAGCCCCTCAGTGCGGAGGTGACCAGCGGATGTGCTTTAGCAAGATGCAGACTGAACTTATAGAACTGGTGCTTGAGAGAGAAAGCAAGCTGCCAGATGAGTTAAGGAGTCAGGGAGTGAAAACGGAGCTGAGCTTCCAGAAGTTCACCCATGGCTAGGAAGAATTTTGCAATAAGTAGCCTTAAGCATTTGGGAGAATTTATTTTCAAATGTCAGGACAGGAAAGTAGAATGGCTTGACCGGAATGGCACATCACTACCTTTGAAAATTCTTGCTAAAAATATTTTTTTAGTCTGAGTAAAGCTAACTGCAATCTAGCTGGGTGTGGTGGCGCACGCCTTTATTCCCAGCACTTGGGACGCAAAGGCAGGTGGATCACTGTGAGTTCAAGGCCAGCCTGATGTACAGAGTGAGTCTGGGACAACCAAGGCTGCACAGAGAAACCCTGTCTTGAAAACCTCGCCCCCCCCCCAAAAAAAAAAACCTGCAACTTTTAGGATAGAAAGGAAAAAAATTGCTTATTGTTTGAAATAGAGTTTTGACCTGAAATCAGTGATCTTTCTGTTTTAGCCTCAAGAGTGTTATTACACACATGGCCAAAGCTGGCAGGTGGCGCACGCCTTTAATCCTAGCACTCAGGAGGCAGAGGCAGGTGGATTGCTGTGAGTTCGAGGCCAGCCTGGTCTACAAAGCGAGTCCAGGACAGCCAAGGCTACATAGAGAAACACTGTCTCAAAAAAACAAAAGAAAACAAAAGAAAACAAAAGGTGTGTGCAACCACACCTATCTTCAACCTTAAACTCTTAAACTTTTAAACACTGAGCCAACCCTTCAGTCCTCATGTGTTCAAAATCTCAAGGCTTTCTTTGCACTTGGTGTATCACTTCTCTCTCTAAATCTACAACAGGTTCCTGTCTTTTACTTGTTTGTTTGTTTTTAGACAGGGTTTCATGTTTCAGGCTGGTCTCAAACTCATTATGCAGCAGAGGATGCCGTTGAGCTCCTGGCTCTTACATCCATCTCCCAAGTACTAGGATGCCAGGATCTCATGTATCCCAGCTTATCCTGGAGCGTACTATGTAAGAGAGGCTGGCTTTGAACTCATGGCCTTCCTACCTCCATCTCCCTTACATCAACCACACCGTGCCCAGTTTATGCATTGCTGGGGGGCTGAACTGAGGCCTTCATGCCTGCTAGCCAAACACTGTACTGACCTAGCCACTTCCCCAGTGCGTTTGTTGTTTGAGACAGGGTCCGTTGTAGCCCAGGGTCTCAAACTCACTGGCTTGGCCTTGAACTCTTGCCTCTACCTCCCTGTGCTTGGGTTATAGTTGTGCACCACCGTGCCATCGTCTTGCTGATTCCACAGAATGTCTTAAATTCACTCTTTTTTTTTTTTTTTTTTAAAGATTTTATTTATTATTATGTATACAGAGCTCTATCTGCATGTACAGCTGCAGGCCAGAAGAGGGCACCAGATCCCATTATAGATGGTTGTGAGCCACCATGTGTTGGAAATTGAACTCAGGACCTCTGGAAGAGCAGCCAGTGCTCTTAACCTTTGAGCCATCTCCAGCCCCCTTAAATTCACTCTTACAGTTGGCTAAAAAACCAAAACACAAGTCACCTTGTCCATCACAGCTATAGACTGGAAGCCTCCAAATATCCCAAAGACCAAAAGAAAAAAAAAAAGCATCTGTAAATTGTGGTTAATTTATATACTAGAAAAGCAACCAGTTTAAAAAAAAAAAAAGATGGGCTGGAGAGATGGCTCAGCAGTTAAGAGCACCACCTGCTTTTCCAGAGGTCCCGAGTTCAATTCCCAGCAACCACATGGTGGCTTATAACCATCTATAATGTGATCTGATGCCCTCTTCTGGCCTGCAGGTGGACATGCAGACAGAGCACTGTGTATATAACAATAAATAAATCTTTTTAGGGGCTGGAGAGATGGTTCAGTGGTTAAGAGCACCACCTGCTCTTCCAAAGGACCCAGGTTCAATCCTCAGCACCCACATGGCAGCTCACAACTGTCTGTAACTCCAAGATCCGACACGAGCACACATAAATTAAATTTAAAAAATAAATCTTTAAAAAAAAAAAAGTAAGAAGTACCTGCAGGGGTTGGGGATTTAGCTCAGTGGTAGAGTGCTTGCCTAGCAAGTGCAAGGCACTGGAGGTTCGGTCTTCAGCTCTGAGGGGAAAAAAAAAGTGCCTGCAAGCTGGGCGTGATGGCACACGCCTTTAATCCCAGCACTGGAGGAGGCAGAGGCAAGGGATGAATGTGAGTTCGAGGCCAGCCTTGTCTGCAAAGCAAGTCCATGACAGCCAAGGCTACACAGAGAAACCTTGCCCCTCCACCCCCCAAAAAAGAGGTGCCTGCAATCCAGGCACATGGGGAGGGAGACCGGGAGTCCCAGACCACCAGCCAGTGTGTCGAAGCTTTCTCAAGAACAACAACAAAAAGAGAACGGGCTACTAATTATCTACAGAAGATGTTTCTTCAACTTCATGTGAGCTGAAGACACACACACAAGAACTTTCTGAAACGAAGGAGGCTGTGAGTCACGTGGTTCCATGGGAGAACCAAACATAACTCTCTCGTGTGTTCTACTATAGTGAAGTCCTGGATGGGCTGAGATGATGGTGAGGCCATGGCAAGGGTGGCCAAACACTGCAGGAATGCTCCCTTCCTCCAGGGTCTCTGTGTAGCCCTGGCTGTTCTGGAACTTTCTGTAGACCAGGCTGACATTGAGCTCACAGAAGTCTGACTGTCTCTGCCTCCTGGGTGCTGGGATTAAAGCCATGAGCCACCATGCCCAGCTGTAAACCGCTCCCCCCTCTGCCCCCCCCCCCAGCCTCTGCCCAGGATGGAACCCAGGTGTGTGCTACTTATAGAAGGGACCAGGAAGTAACACTACAGACGAAAGGAAGGGGACAGAGCTGACATGCCAGCAAGGGATGTAGCACTAGACAGCTACCGTGGAGTTGAGGCAGGACTGCCACCGGCAAGCTCAGCTCATGGTGCTGTGTCCCCAAGTGTCCACTCTGCCCCTGAAACCCCTGCAATATAGGCATTTCCTCCTGGTGCAGTGCCCAGCCTTAGTAGGCAGAGAACCGGAGGTGGTCCCAGCCCAGGGGCAAGCTCAGGCTGGCTCACACCAGCAGGTGCCACCTCCTGACCACCTCCCTCTATCCTTAGTCCTCATCACAGGGGGCATCGTGGCCACAGCTGGACGCTTCACGCAGTGGTACTTTGGCGCCTACTCTATGTATCCTTCTATTGGGGACCAGGAAGCTGTGGTGATACCACTGCCCCCAGGATCAGCACTGGTTTGCAGAGGGCCACACATACGTACCCTGTTTGGCCACAGCCTCGGAAGGCAGAACCAGTTCTGTCTGCAGTTTTAGAAGCCAAGGCCAAAGGGCTCGAAAAGCCACTGAATGGGTTCAGGCCTCTATGACCCTAAGGCCTGGGTTGAAGTTCGCAGCCTGGGAACAGAACAGGTGGGAAGGGAGGAATGGGCCAGTGGCCGTGTCTCCAATTACCCATCAGTTAAAGTGCACACGGCCTTCGGCCTGGCGTGGCTTTCCTTAACCTCTCACCGCAGCGCTGCAGGAGTGCTCATCTGTCTGTTGGAGTACCCACGAGGAAAGAGGAAAAAGGGCTCCACCATGGAGCGCTGGTAAGTCACTGCCACCTGAGTGGCCTGGCGACCCGCTTCATGGAGCCAGCTGACTCGTCCAGAGCTTCTAGCCCATGTCTTGCCCAGCTGTCCAGCTGCTGCTGCCCGGGTGCCCACAAGGAAAAGGACCGAGAATCCTGGAAGGGGCTGGGTAGGGAGTGACAAGGGGTCCTGAGTGTGACTGGTACTGACCCTTCGACCTTTTGTCTCCCCCCCCCTGCCCCCCGTGTCTAGTGGACAGAAGTACCTGACCACTGTGGTGAAGCTCTTCGGGCCCCTCACTAGAAATTACTACGTCCGGGCTGTCCTCCACTTCCTGTGAGTCCCTCTGCCCATCCCCAGGGTGACAGGAGGCTACAAGGAGACACCCCATGGGTCTCTACCCTAGACAGGAAGGCATCACCCACCCCAAGCCCCTTCTTCACTGATATTTACCCAGACAGAAAAAGCTCACCTTTTAAGATAAGGCAGAAGGTCCCAAGCCTAGCAGCTCCTGAGCTGCAGTCACCGTTGCTGTGTGGCTCTTGGTGAGCCTGTTACACTTGCAGATTTGCATGGTCTTTGCTAAGCCAGGGATGGAACACACCTGTGTGGACCACACTCCAGCTCAGACCGTCTGCCCAACATGGTGGCTGGGGCTTGAATCAAAGGACAGATCATGGGATTGGAGAGATGGCTCAGAGGTTAAGAGCACTGACTGCTCTTCCAAAGGTCCTGAGTTCAATTCCCAATTCCTAATGCCCTCTTCTGGCCTGCAGATGTACATGCAATAGAACACTGTACATAGTAAATTTCAAAGGACAGATTGCAGCTTATACCAAACCTAAACTGGACCTGGGCAGCGCTGCCTCTACCCCCACTCCCATCCCCCTCATCTATGGCCCTGGGCATGACATCTCCCTCTGAGACGTTGTGACCGAGAGCTTAAGAGCCCTTCTGACTGCTGTCTGTTTGCTTCCTCCTGTCATTCCCTGAAGGTTGTCAGTGCCTGCAGGCTTCCTGCTGGCCACGATCCTGGGGACCGTCTGCTTGGTCATTGCCAGTGTGATCTACCTGTTGGTAAGTGGCTGTCCTCTTATCATGAGACTCCCACCCCCCGGTGTCCTTGGTGCTCTTGGCTCTCACCAGCTGCAGCGTATGCACATCTGACGTATACAGTAACAGGGCACCTCCCTGTTGAAGCTATACTGTAGCTCCGCTGGACAGCTGGATAGAAAGACGGACTCAGAGGTAGTGCTGGCCCAGGGCATACCCCCCAAGCCTCAGCGTGTACGTTGTTCATCCAAGCCTGCCTGAGTTTGGGGTCTTGTTGGGTCCACTTCCCAGGAGCTCATGACACATAAGCACTTACTTTTTTTGGTTTTTCGAGACAGGGTTTTCTCTGTGTAGCCTTGGCCCTCCTGGACTCCCTTTGTAGACTGGGTTAGCCTGGAACTCACAGTGATCTGCCTGCCTCTGCCTCGCGAGTGCTGGGATTTAAGGCGTGCGCCACCACTGTCTGGTGGGATACTAAATTTAAACACACATTCCCAGATACACAGAACCAGTTGCCGTGGAAGTGCATGTGGGGACGGAGGAGATAGCAGCACTATTTCCAGCAAGTTCTCTGGCTGCGTTCTGTAGCACCTAGCCTTACATGCTTCCTATAGGGTGCTTGACACCCGTGGGGAGGTTGTAGCATGGGTGGGTGTCCCTTGGAGGGGACATGGAAGCCGTATGGGTCGTGGGATTTGCACCTGGAAGTGCACCTGGAAATATTATAGAAGCCCAGCGGGGAATCTAGGCCCCTCTACTGCAGGACCAATCCTAGCCTGAGCACATAGCTTGGGTTGGTGTCAGGAGGTTCCAGATCTTGACTGTGTGGCCTTGGTCCAGTCAGTTAGTGTAAGCCACTCCCGTCATGCTTAGCGATGATTAGGACCCATGTCCACTTGGAGTCCCTGGTGACAGTAAGCAGCTTGAGGCATAACATAACCCCTCCCTCTCTGCCCCTTAGGCAGCCATCCGTGGTGAGCAGTGGACCCCCATTGAGCCTAAACCCAAGGAACGGCCCCAGGTTGGAGGCACCATCAAGCAGCCACCCACCAACCCCCCACCCCGGCCGCCAGTGGAGGTCCGCAAGAAGCCTAGTGTGGATGGGGAGGAGGCAGCCACAGCTGGAGGCCCCCAGGTCAACCCAATTCCAGTGACAGATGAGGTCGTGTGACCTTCAGTGGCTGTGTTTACAACTCCTGCTTCAATTTCCCTGGAGTTGCCACAAGGGGGCGGTGATGCCCACTGCAATAAACACAGTGACTAGTTGGTGTGGACCTGTAGCTCTTCCTGTGGGGCTGGGAGAGGGACTGTGGGCGGCTGTGGATCTAACATGCTCCCTGTCCTGTTTGGAGACCCCAAGGCCTGACGACTCCTCAGTGGACCCTGGGTGGGCGCATATTTCCAAGTCAGGCACAGAGCCTAGTCCAACGCTGGTTCTTCCGGGAGCATAGTGGAAACTGCTGGCACCCAGCCCCCTTCACCAAAGACACCCAATGGGGCCAGAGCCAGAGTACAGGCTGCTACCCTGCAGCTCCTGGCCCTGAGCTGGACTCTAGGTCTCTGGTTTGGCTTTACAGCCCTAGGGCAGCAGCTGCCTCCCATAGGAAAGTGGAGACCCAGGCCTGCTGGCTCTGCTGTATTCAAACTCCTCTCCCCGCCTGCAGCACCTACTCAGCATACACCCTCAGGAAAAGAATTAGGGGCTTTTGTACTGTGTGAGCACCCACTGGGTGGACAGGGCCAGAGGGAAAGAAAAGTGGGCTTGCAGGAATGAATGGAGGAGGCACTGAAGTGTGTCCATTTAATGACAGTTCAAATAAATTAACTGTTTAAAAACAGCCGGAAGGACTGCATCAGGCAGGAGTCAGGGCTCTGGGGTGACACGCCAGCCTCCCGTCTTCTTCCTGGTCGCCATTGCTGGAGGTTTAAGGAGAGGAAGCCAGTCCCTTCGGGTCCATCCCACCCTCTCTTTTAAGACCATTTCACTAACAGTCCAGGCTTCCCTGGAAGTCATTATGGAGACCAGGCTGCCCCAGAACCTGTGGCAACCTTCCAGCTCGGCCAGCATGCTGGGGTGCCAGCTGTGCTCTGGACCACGCCCAGCTCTCCCCTTTGGTGACAGGGCAAGAATCCCCTGGGAGGTACTCTTCCAGACATGAGGAGGCCTGACCTCCTTCATCCTGAGACCAGCATCCTGGATCTGGGCACTGGTCAGGGATCACAGGGCAGGGGCTGGGTCTAGCTTCTGCTATACCCTCTTGAGTCAATAAATAACCAATAAATACTCATAAATAGAAGGTGTCCTCTGTGGAGAAGCCTGAAACGTCAGTCCTGGAAGGAGCCTAGGGCTCCACTGTGGAGCCACAACAGCAGAAGTCACTATGCAGACCTGGGAAGAACGCAGGTACAACCGACAGGCACGCGGATGAACTCAGTGTGGAAGGTGAAGGATCCTGGGATAGGGTCTGCTGTACCATCTCGGGAGCAGGGCTGTCGCCGTAGCACCAGCAGGCTCTGCAGCAGTTGCACGGAGTTCAGGGCAGCTGTCTCACGGCCTGTCTTGGCATTGATGCAGCCACGACACAAGCACTCTGCCACCGCCAGCTTCTGTGGGTAGCGGTTCTCATCGGTGTCGATGCTGTGGGGGGGACAGGAGCGATGAGTGCTCACTCTGGCGCTAACCCAGAACCAGTCTGAGCTTTCACAGGCACTGTAGTGGGTACAGCAGCCCTCCTCCCTCCTTGGAGCTCGACCCTCTTGTGGCTGCACCACTTGCTCTGGAGTTCGCAATCTGAGAGTTCAGGATGCAAACGCTCCAGACGGAAAGGGGGCAGGCACCAAGAAGGCCAGTATTCTGTTGGTGCTCAATAACGGCATTCTGTTATTCTGTTGGTGCTCAATAAATCATGCTACTTACATTTCTCCCATAGCCTGTGAGAACACAGAAGTAGGAGCTTCTATGGGGACCCTATCTCACTTGCCCCCAAGTCTCAGCATCTCAGGGGAACTTTTTTTTTTTTTTTTTGAGACAGGTTCTCTCTCTGTGTAGCCTTGGCTGTCCTGGACTCACTTTGTAGACCAGGCTGGCCTCGAACTCACAGTGATCCACCTGCCTCTGCCTCCCGAGTGCTGGGATTAAAGGCGTGCACCACCCACCGTCCGGCTTAGGGGGATATATTTTTAAAGGTTGGGGTGAGCATGCCACTGAACAGACAACGACATAAAGTCACCCCGCCAGTGGGGACTCCATTACCCTCACCGATATCTCCATGGTGAGATGGAGCGCTGGTGGGTGTCAGATTCCAGTATCTCCTCTGGCCGCAGCACAGGGCAATGTGTGCCAACTAGAGATCTTCCATGCTGCCTCCTGTGGCCCGTGGCCTCCAAACTGGACACCAGGGCCACAGGGAGAGCCTGCTCCCACCTGGCACTTCGAATTAGCAGGTGTGGGGGAGCCTGGTCATGAGAGAGTTCGTCAGCAGAGTAGCAGCGCAGGGTCCTATGGCTTCGGGGTCTCCCCCAGAGTGGGGGATCTTGACGGGTCATACCAGCAGGCAACCAGGCAAGGAGCAGGAGACGCTGGGGAACAGGCAGGCATATGTTAGGGGTCGCCCAGAGAACACCCACTTCCTCCCAAGCTTGCCTGTTCTCACTGAAAAGATGAGGTTTAGACCTCCCTTTTGTAGGTGGGGAAACAGGCTTAGCCAAAGGCATTCCAGTGCACCTAGGCTTAGAGAGAAGGCCCCAGTATCCACCCTTCTGGGAGAGGCTGGGAAAGGCACCGGGCTCACCATCACAGTGCCAGGGACAGTGGCCATGGCAGCAGACACGGAGTGGCCTCACACCTGGCGATGGTCCCAGGGCTGCACCTGGTGGAGCCTGGCCGTGTGTTTCTTTATACCCAGGGCCACACCTGGGGGAAATCCAGCACTGTTTCCTCCTCTGGGTCTGTCCCTTTGCATCATCAGAGTTGTCCAGGTAGGTCCTGAGAACAGCCTGTGCCCCGCCCTGACCACATCCACCCCGTCACAGATGCGTAGGAGCCTCTGCAAGGCAACCTCTCTCCTCAGAGGGACCTTACTCAGTGGAATGCCCGTGAAAAGGCAGGGACCCTGCCTGGTGGGAGACTCTAGAACTGGAAAGTAGGGCTTTCAGCTGAGCAGCTCTCAGCAGCTTGCCACTTTGATTTGTGTCACTTTCATTATTTGATCTCACGGACTCTGTGGTTGGCAGTGGTGGCTCACATGTCACTTCCTGCCATGAGTCCATGAGGTCCCAGTCCCTGGACCAGTGGGTAGACGCTGAGGTTGTGCTTCTAAGGCTTGGGTCACCGTGCACCCCCTCCTCCCCTGAGCAAGCAGGAGCGATGGGCACCGTGGAATGCCCTTAACTTTGAGTGGGCCTCCTACAGGTTCTTTTGTTTTGTTTTTTTGAGACAGGGTTTCTCTGTCTAGCCCTGGCTGTCCTGAACTCACTTTGTAGACCAGGTTGGCCTCGAACTCACAGCTATCCACCTGCCTCTGCCTCCCGAGTGCTGGGATTAAAGGCGTGCGCCACCACGCCCGGCTCCTACAGGTTCTTAATTTAAAAACAAAACAAAACAACAACCAAAACCTCCAAACTTTTATGTGTAGTGAGAGGGTGTAGTGAGTTTCTTTAAAAAACCCAGTTATGTTAATGTGAAAATGGTTTTGTTTTAATCCCAGGTGTGGGATCTGGGGCGGCTTCAGTTTGTCCGCAGCTGTTAACTATGATTGTCTCGTGCACTAGCAGGGCCGTGGCCTTTGCCAGCTGCAGATAGTTTAATTCTGGGGCCGCTTGAGAGGATGGGTATAAATGCCAGCGCCTGGATGGGGACCTGGGGGGCTCTGAAGAGGAGGACCTGCCCTTGCTGTTCTCGGTGGCTATCCTGACAACAAAGATTAGACCTGCGCCAAGGAACCCAGTGACCCTAAACAGCAGCAAGTAGAAGTAATCTGGAGAGCTCTAAGCCCCTCCTCCTCTCCTACCTGGTGTTGGGGTGTTGGAAGGGATTGGGGTGGGCACACACCTTTAATCTGAGCACTTAAGAGGCAGAAGCAGGCCTGTAACTTTGAGGCCAGCCTGGTCTACAGAGGGAGTTCCAGGGCAGCTAGGACCACACAGACAAACTTTGTCCTGAAAAACCGAAACTTAAATATGAATGAGTATTGTCTGCATGTATGTGCATTTCATTGTTTTTTGGTTTTGTTTTGTTTTGTTTGTTTTTGTTTTTTGAGACAGGGTCTCTCTATGGAGGCTTAGCTGCCCTGGACTTGCTTTGTAAACTAGGCTGGCCTCAAACTCACAACAATCCTCCTGCCTCTGCCTCCCAAGTGCTGGGATTAAAGGCATGTGCCACTATGCCCGGCATGCATGTGCATTTCATGTGTGCCTGGTGCCCGTGGTGTCCTGAAGAGGCCCCTGATCTCCTGGAACTGGTGTTAATGGCTGGTTAAGCCACCATGTGGGAACAGAACCTGGGTCTTCTGCGAGAGCAGCCAGTGCTTTTTACCACCCCCCATCTTCTCCAGCCCTTCTCCTACAGTTATTTATGTATTGTATACGAGTGCTTTATCTGCAGAAGAGGGCACCAGATCACGTTACAGATGGTTGTGAGCCACCATGTGGTTGCTGGGAATTGAACTCAGGACCTCTGGAAGAGCAGGCGGTGCTCTTAACCTCTGAGCCATCTCTCTAGTCCCTCTCTTACAGTTTTATTCAAGGTTAAAAAAAAAAAAAAAAAAATCCTGAGGCCAGGGAGGCAAGCCTACTGGAAATGAGTGCAGTTATTGAAGGAAGCTTGTTTGAGCGTGAAACCACCTGCAGTGCCCGCCCCACCCCCCAATCCCCTGCAGCACAGCTGCCCAGGGTGGGCTGGGTACTGTGGGTGCTTTTGTTTACCTGAAAAAAAGGACAAAGTAGGAGCCAGATCCTGAGATGTTTTAAATGCCTATGGTTTGAATGTCATCCTGGGTAGGGTTCTATCCTGGGGCCTCTTGGGGCTCTGGCCACCTCCAAGGCAGAAGGCCCTCCCCGTCTGTCTGGGGTTTGCCAGGGAGTGTAGCCAGTGATCCTCCTTCAGCGTTTACAAGCAGCAGCAAGCGAGGGCAGGGGCTGTGGTGTGGCCTCAGCTGTGGCCCATCCCCAGAGCTGAGGTGGCAGGCACATCAGGGTGCCCTGTGAGTGACATCCTGAAGGGATGAAGGAACATCTCTGCTCACTGACTTGAAGGACCACCACGAGGGCACTGAGGTGCTGCCAGCTGGCTGGGGCCAGTTGAATCACGGCAGGGTGACAGTATTGCTGTCACCAGATTCATGGAGCCCTAGGCTCCTGGCCTGTTCCCAGAATCTGGGGTGGACACTTCCTGCCCCTCCCCTCACATAGAATAATGCCAGGTGGGGGCTGAGTCTGGCTAAGTGCGCCAAGGAGCTCCTTCCGAGATGTTCCTAAGGCCCCTGAAGTTGGGGCTGAGATGTTTTGTGCAATCTAGGCCCCTCCCTTGCTGCCAGATGTTTTTCTGGGCGCACACACACATGCCCACCAACGTGCTCTTCCACACCCACACATCTCACTGTAGCTACAGGCCTTCAGGTCCTTGGAGACGGTCCTGCGGGACATGGGTGGGGTTTCCCAGGACTCAGATTTTCTGCCTAACCATTGGGCACCCTGACGTGATTCCCATGGGACTTTTTTTCTCCAAGACACAGGTGGGAAGGAGGTAGATTGGAAGTGAGGCCAATTACATCCTGGACGAGGGGGTGCTTCAGGACATCCCAGACTCTCTTGGGCTGGAGGAGTCTTTCTGTATATAACCTGGCTTTTGTTTGTTTTTGAGACAGGGTTTCTCTGTGTAGCCTTGCCTGTCCTAGACTCGCTTTGTAGACCAGGCTGGCCTTCAACTCACAGCGATCTATCTGCCTGCCTCTGCCTCCCAAGTGCTGGGATTAAAGGTGAGTGCCACCACCACCACCTGGCTCTGCTCTGGTATTCCTAAATACAGTCCCTAACTGCCCTGTCTCCACCTCTGCTTTACAAGAGCTGGAGCTGGGCTCTGAAGACGGAGGGGAAGGCACAGGGGTCAGCATTGGAGTGGAGCGGAGTTCAGTCTCAGGAGGAAAGAGGCCCATGCACCCACCAGGTAATTAGCTTGGGACTTCATGGAGGCTGGGCTAGTCTAGAAGTTCCTTCCTCTGCCAGGTCCTGAGGCTGGCATCTGTGGACCTGTGTGCTATGACCATTTTCCAAGTGGAACCCAGCAGAGTTGACCAGGCCTCTTATCTTGGTTTACAGCAGCTCCTTGTTGGTCCTGTGGTTTCACACCTGTGGCTGGCAGCTGTCTTCTGCTCAGCCAATCCCATGCCCAGCTTCAATCCAGCCTGCCCAGCCCTTGAAATGCAGGGACTCCCAGGCATACTGGCCTCTGAGCTTGACGCTGTAGGTGACACCCTATGCATGTCCTAAGGTGCAGCAGGACAGCCAGTCAAGCTGGATCCCAGACTCTCCTGGACCCTTTGGTCTCAGTGCCCACCTGTCTTCCCACCCAAAGGCTGCTCTGCATTTCACCTTATCCACGGGTGGCTGTTGAGCAGTCTGAGGAGTCTGACACAGCCCAGGGCTGTGTGGAGAAGGAGTGGGGTGTGGAAGCCAGAGCGCATGCAAGTGTTGGAGGCAAAGGGTGGGTAGGCTCTGCTCCTGAGGTTCATTCAGAAGTCCCAAGTTGGGCAAGCCTGGAACGCACCCGGGAGGAGGAAGGATGTTGAGCAGGCCCGCCCACACCATCCTTCAGTGGCCCCTACAGATTCTGCCCTGTCTGGTCAGGTGAAGAGTGGGAGGGCTGAGGACCTTGGAGGGGTTGCTGTTGGTCTTGTTAGAGCTGCTGGGTGGGCTGCATGGCTCCTGGGCCCGGGCCCCAGTCAATAGCAAGGCTGATTGCTGCTCTGACCTAGGAGCTCTAGGCTGTGGGGAGCTTACACTGGGACCATTCCTGGGTGTAGACTGGAGGTGGGGGTGGGTGTCAGTTCAATCTATGAGAACTGTCACTTGTGCAGGTGAGGTACAGCCAGTCTGAGGGATGGGGCTCTCCTGGAGTGCTTGGCCCATTCTGAAACAAAGCATGAGTGTCCAGGAGGAGGCAGCCTAGGCCCACAGACACCACCAGAACCAGAAACTGCTTATCAAAATATTTTATTTTAGGAGATCGCTCAAAAAAGACCCTCCACATTGGACAGACACCCCAACAATACCCTTGGCCTTTAAAATTTTTTTTCTTTTCTGTTTTTTCCTTTTAATCAACTAGAACAATTTGATGCTTAAAATAAAAGACAGGAAATGTTTCCCAATCAGACTTTAAGCAAGAATATATATATATATACTTCTGATCCGGGGAGGGAAGGGATGGTGCTGCCGTTGTCCAGGAAGTGTTCCGCTTTCCTGTCCCCAGAGAGGAGACTGCTGAAAATACACAGCCCAGGAGGCAGGAGAGTGCGAGCCCAGCCCCTGAGCCCCTGAAGCTCTTAAGTTATACAGAGCTGGTACTCCCTGTCTCAGCGCTGACAGGTCCATCTGTCGGTCTGTCCGTGGAGACTATTCTAGAAGGAGCTGGTTCAGTCTGGTGGGGAGGTTAGGACTCAGCATCATCTTCATCTTGTGTGTGGCTTCTTTTCCAGCTGAGAAACTTTTTTTTTTCTTTTTTAATTTTTAAAAAGAATCACAGCCAAAATAAGACTGGAAAATCCAAAATGGCTGCGCTTACCCTATTTTTTTTATAAAAACATTTAAGAGTCTCCTCCAGGAGTGAGCTGGGCCCACTACACTTTTCCAGGGATCTTGGCCCGCTTGCGAGCAATGGCATCCTCCACGGCTTTAAGCTGTTTAAGGAGCTCCTCCCGCCGTGACAATGTGCTGGCCTTCCCTGACTTAGTGCCTGCAGCAGCAGTGTCGGTGGCTTTGCCGGGCACGCTGGTGACCTTGCTGGAGCTCTTAGACTGGGGTGATAGTGGACGCTTCCTGTAGGGTTAAGAAGGTATGAGGCAGTAGATGAGAAAAAACCTGCCTTGGGGTAAGCACCTAGGGCTCCCCATTTCCTCTGGGAGACGAGGATGGTCCCACCTAGCCCACAGCCTCTCCTAGGCACCCCCAGTCCACAGCCACCCTGTGACCCCAGGGCTCTGGTCTAGGCTCTTTAACAAGATGGGATTATGAGGGCCGAGGGGCTGGGCAGTGGTGGTGCACGCCTTTAACCCCAGCACTTGGGAGGCAGGGGCAGGCAGATTGCTGTGAGTTCCAGGACAGCCAAGGGTAACACAGAGAGACCCTGTCTCGAAAAACAAAAACAAAGCTGGGATTATGCTGTCTGCTCAGGTTGCGCATGAGGGCTCTTTGTCTTTCCACTCGACGCCCCTCCACCTCACATCTCTGAAGACTGTCAGCTGTCCTGGACACAAGCAGAGCTTACCTGTCTGTTGGAGCAGCGGGCGCTTTAGCATTCTGGCCTCTCTGCCTCTCTGGCTTTGGCGAGCCCAATCTTCCCCCTGATTTCCGGTCCCGAGAACCTGGCCAATGAAGAGGCAGAGTTAAACCACTGCTCTCTACCTGTAGCCCCGCCTCCCCCAAGGCCTCCAGGGCTCAAGTGTCAGGTGGCTGAGCGTGGTTTGCTAATAATCCTAGCACTGGGAGGTAGAGGCAGGAGGATGGGGAGTTGAGTGCTGTTCTTGCTTACACAGGACATGAGGCCCTGCTCAGGAAGTCAGTGCCAGGGAAATTGGCATGCTTCTCTTTATAAAAGGCTAAGGCAAGTGCTGCCCAGGAAATCAGAGCCGTGAGACAGTGGTGCAGGCCTGGAGCTGCTCGTTCTAAAGAGACCCTTCTTCCGCAGCACACAGGTTTGACAGTTTAGAACTGGAAACAAACTCAAGAGTGGAGCGCTCTAGGCTAGGCAGTAGAGAGATGAGGGCAGGCCCTAACTATGAACCAGTCCAGGTGACCCAGTGGCCATGGCTCTGACTCTGGGGACAGAAGTCCCGCCAGGTTACAAAGCCTTAGAGACATGGGCCCAGCGAGCCCAGCTTGCAGCAGCCAGCCTCCTTCACACCTGCTTCAGGCAGGAAATGTGGGTTTTTGCTCTGCCTATCAAAGCTAACCAGGAAGATTCCACTATCTTTCCTGCTGGGCTTGAGATGGGGTGTCCTGGGAGATCTTAGGGGGTCCCCAAGACCTTCTGGTCTCCAAGATTAAACAATGACTCAGAGACACTGTACCTTTCTCACATCCCAATGAGCCTAAGGTGTGCAGAGGTGCAGTTAGGTCAGTCTGGGGTGAGGCTTCACTGGCTGGTTCTTGGCTGTGCTGCTGGTTTTTATTACCAAGAGGAGCGACCCTCAACTGAGAAAATGCCTAAAACCTGGCTGTTGGTAGTGGGTGTTTTAAGAATCCAAGGTGGTTGTCGGGCGTGGTGGCGCACGCCTTTAATCCCAGCACTCAGGAGGCAGAGGCAGGCGGATCGCTGTGAGTTCGAGGCCAGCCTGGTCTACAAAGTGAGTCCAGGACAGCCAAGGCTACACAGAGAAACCCTGTCTCGAAAAACAAACAAAAAAACCAAAAAAAAAAAAAAAAATCCAAGGTGGGGCAGTGGTGATACATACCTGTAACCCCAGCACTTGAGAAGCACAGGCAGGCGGATCACTGAGTTTGGGGCCAGCCTGGTCTACAAAGCAAGTCTAGGACATTCAAAGCTACACAGAGGAAAACTGTCTCAAAAAACCAAACCAAACAAATGCAAGTGGAGCAAGCCACCAAGCCATTCTCCTCCAGGGCCTCTGAATCAGTGTCTGCCCCAAGGTTCCTGTCCTGACTTCTTCCCATGAAGAACAGTAGTGTGGGGCTGGAGAGGTGGCTCAGAGGTTAAGAGCACTGGCTGCTCTTCCAAAGGTCCTGAGTTCAATTCCCAGCAACCACATGGTGGCTCACAACCATCCATGCTGACATCTGGTGTCCTCTTCTGGCGTGTATGTGCACATGCAGACAGAACACCATAGACATAATAAGTAAAAAAAAAACAACAACAAAAAAACCTTTTTTTTGAGTCAAGGTTTCTCTGTGTACCTTGGCTGTCTTAGACTCACTCTGTAGACCAGGCTGGCCTCGAACTCACAGCAATCTGCCCGCCTCTGCCTCTTGAGTGCTGGGATTAAAGGTGTGCGCCACCACACCCAGCAAGTAAATCTTAAAACAACACACACACAAAAAAAAACAGTAGCGTGGAAGTGTAAGCCAAATAAACCTTTTCCTCTTCAAGTTGCTTTTAGTCATGGTGTTTCATAACAGCAATAGTGACCCTAAGACTTTGGGTGTTAGAAATTGCCTAGAAAGAGCAAATGTACTTGCATTCATTAGCTTGTTGCCCCTGACTTTTGCTGCTGTTTCATGTCGTCCAGGCTGACTTGGAGGCACATTTCATACTTTTTATGTAGTGCTGGGGAGCAAGCCCAGGGCTTTTGTGCAAACACTCCACCAACTGAAGCACACCTCCCCACCCTCACCCTCTGTTCTGGCTTGTCCTGGAAGGTTGTTCATCATTAACAAATTGTATTTGTGCCAACATACAGAGACTTATCAGTAATTCTTTATGGCACTGGGGTCAAACCCAAGGTCTTGTCCTCTACCACTGAGCTACATCCCCATACTGTTACTTAAAAACTTCCCAACACTTTGGAGGCTGAGGCAGGAGGATCATGAGCTGGAGACAAGCCTGAGCTACAGCGAAGCCTTTGCTGCAATCTCTAGCACTACAGTATTTGTTTGTTTTTCGAGACAAGGTTTCTCTTGTGTAGCCTTGGCTGTCCTGGACTCGCTTTGTAGACCAGGCTGGCCTCGAACTCACAGAGATCCGCCTGCCTCTGCCTCCCGAGTGCTGGGATTAAAGGCGTGTGCCACCATGCCCGGCTTATGACAGTATTTGTGACAGAACAAAAGCAGTTGAGTTCTCAGAGTCCGCCATGGTTTCCAGAACAGAATGCCGTTAAGGCCCTGCACGTGGGCCTTCTGGCTTACGTGAGGCATCCAGTTGGCCTCAGGCCCTGGACCTGGGAGGCTTACCTCGGTCTGGGGACAAGTTGGCCTTCTTGGCAGGAGGGCTTTGTCGGTCCTTGTCTGATGGCTCATAGCGCTTCCGGCTTCCTTTATCAGCCGCCTGAAACAGCACAGAGTGGTAGGGCGTGGGTGGTTGTTAGGCAAGGCGATGGTATATCAGCTGTTACTGGAGACCAGGTCTTTGCTCCTATGATCCTCTTCTTGCCCACCCCCCCAAGCAGTTCTGTGACCCTTGCCACCACCATGTGACATGGCCCTTTGTGCTATATAAGAAAGCCTTGGTCTTGCCAACATATGCAGAGCTTTGACCATCTGATGCTGGCTGGAGTGGGGACAGGACCCAGGCTGGCCTACTTGCAGGAACAGGCACATGGCCTAAAACCTGAGGTGCCGACCTCTGGTTGTGCTGGTGGACGGCTGAGGTCCCTCGGGCCTCTCTCAGCTCAGGGGCAGGGTGGGGGTCACCAGCAGCAACGCAGGCCTGTTCCTGTGGTCTCACCTTATTCAGCAGTGTCAGCTTTATCTCCTTGTGGGCAACAAAGGAGCCCTGCTGGGGCTGCCCGGGGGCCGCCTGCTGGGGGGCTGCTGCCTGCTGGGAGGCCTTCCCACCTGCTGGGGTTTTAGAGGACTTGGGTGGCTGTGTGGATGGATCCCGTTTGCGCTTTTCCTCTCTTACTCCGTCTTCTTTCTTAGATTTCCCTGTCATGACAAACCCTCAGTCATGGGTTCCTGTGTACACACACTGCATAGTAAAGCAAAGTCTCTGTTTGAGTTTTCCCCCAGCCTGCACCCTGAGGGCAAGGGCCCTGCCTACCTCTCTCCTTCTTGGTCTGGGCAGGGGTTGGGGATCGAGAGCTGGCTGAGGACACAGGACTGGCCAAGTCTGCATACATGTCCTCCGAGTCCACACTGTGCACTGAGCTGCTACTTGAGGTGGCGCTGGACACTGAGGAGACGCTGCTCACGCTCAGGGACCTAGACACACAAGCACAGCTGTGCCCTCAGCCCCACGCTGACTGCAAGATGGCTACAAGGATGATGGGAGGGTCTCCATGGCGTGTCTCCATCCAATTCCCAAATCTATGGAGTGCACATGCTGGGCAGAGTATGAAATCTCAGCTGTCATTAACTGAGCCTCTATCTCACTCTGTGCTAGGGAGGGAAATGTGACTGAGCCCCATCCAACAGTGCTAAGGACACAATTTTAAACTAGTTGATGCACCACAGCCACAGTCCATAGTTCCAGTAAGTTGGGAGGCAGAGGGCGATCTCTATAGGTTTCAGGATCGCACAAAAAGGGTGATGGCAGCTGGCAGGTGTGCTAGAGCCCCTCTGGCCCCAGCTTCCTGGGAGGACTGATTAGGCCCCGGAGTTCAAGTTCATCTGGGCAATACAAGGAGACTCCCACCTCAAACCAAAACCAAGACCCTGAAGCTCAGTGGCAGAGCACCTGAACAGCCGTAAGGCCCTGGGTTTTACCTTTAGTACCACCACCAAAAACAATTTTGGATGACAGTAAATTAAACAAGTAGTGGCAGTTTCACTCTGCAACAGTGCACAGGGGTGGGGTGGGATGGAGAGCAGCCGGTGATACAGTTCTGGCACAGTGCAGTGCCAGGACACATCCATCACCACAACCAGCTCCTCCTAAGATCCTCAGGAGCCAGAAGAGAGGGAAAGAGGCCGAGAAAAGTCAGAACCAAGAGGTTTCTGGCCTAAAAACAAAGAGGCCGGGCATGGTGGTGCACACCTTTAATCCCAGCACTCTGGAGGAAGAGGCAGGTGAGTCTCTGCAAGATGGAGGCCAGCCTGGTCTACTGATTGAGTTCCAGATAGCCAGGGCTACGCAGAGAAACCCTGTCTCACTGCCCCCTCTGAGCAAAAAAACAAGCGCAAAAACAAAACAAAAAACCAAAAACCCCAAACTAACTAACCCACTCATAGGTCTAGACTGCTAAAGCCTCAGAGAAAGGCTGTAACTCTGAGTCAGAGGACACAGGGAAAGCTGGGCAACAAAATGCCAAGAGCACCAAGCTGATTCCATCTTCTCCTTTCTGGTTTTAAGAGCTCCTCCTCCTCCTAACTGCCTCAGGGCCAACTCCCTCTACCAGGGATCAACAGGCCCAGTCTATCCTCAGGGAAGTTGTAGACAGAACCTGGACTGGCCTCAGCTTTGTCCAGCTGGACAGCACTCTAGGTCTCGTCCCTTAAGGTTAGGTGGTCCGCCCCCCACCCCCACCCCCGAGACAGGGTCTTTCTACCTTGGCTGTCTTGAACTCACTTCGTAGACCAGGCTGGCCTAGATCTCACAGCAATCTACCTGCCTCTGCTTCCCACGTGCTGGGAGTAAAGGCGTGTGCCACCATGCTCGGCTAAGGTAGGTGTCCTTGTGTGAGAGGAGGCCACATTCACTCTGAGCTGTGTGTCTCCTTGGACACTGATGAGCCCCAACAGTCAGCCCACCTGGGTGAAGGGAAAAGGTCAATAGGGAGGACCAAGCAAGTGACCTGGATCGGGAGCTGGAGCCACTGTAGCTGCTACCACTGCCGCTACCACTGCCGCTGAGCGTCCGCCTGCAACACAAGCAGCATAGTTCCCCTCAGAGGCAGCTCTGACTGAGGCAGAGCCTTCCTGCACACCAGGCTGGTAACGGGCCTGCTCCAGGTTGGCCTCTGTTCCCTGCTGCTGTCCTGGGAATGCACCTGCCTCCCAGGCTCCGGCACCTATTCCCCAGCAGCACCAAGGACAAGAAGAACGGTACCAGGACTGGCCAAGCCCACACTGCTCACCTCCTTGGGGGAGTCCTGGTTTGCCGCTCCTTCCTCCTGGCTTCTCGGAGATCTCCGGGTTTGGCAGGCTCAGGGGCAGGAGCAGTAGTTTTGGTGGCCTGTGGTGGGGCTGGGGGTGGGGCTGGCTTCTTTACTGACTTCTCCCTGTGAGGCAGAGGCAGAGTCAAGGGAGGGTAGGACTAGGGTCCCTGCTCAGTGCACCCACACCTCAGGGCTCTGCAGTTCAGACATGGCACATGACTGCCAAGGTCTATGCCACAGGGACCCAAGTCCAGGTGCTGAGCCTGTGCCTCCGCCCACCTCCTGGGAGCCATATCTGCCACCCTTTGGAGGTGGCTTCACTTCTAGTTCAAGCGTGGGACAGGAAGAGATAGTGGAGGAGGCCGGAAGCCCTGGAGACTCCACTGAGGTGGAGCACCACGGCCACCTAGGGGGGCTCAGGACTCACCCTGCTTTCCCGGGAGGCGGGGCCGGCTCCCCCTTGGTTCTGACTGGAGGTCTGTGTGGGGAAGGTGTGGGAGACGGGGATGGGGACGAGGAGAAGGACCGGGACCTGGGGAACAAAGAGAGTGTGAGGAGGAAGTCTGGTGCTTGACAGATTCCCTCACTGGCCGGAGCTGGCACATCCCCTAGGAAATGGTCCTGATCCAGAGAGAACTTAGGTTCAGGCTCAGCTGCGTCACCACAGATAAACACACACTCAAGACAACAGGAAAGGGTAGCCAGCGTGCAGCATGGGGAGGGCGTGGGTGCTTGTGTGCAGGAAAGGGCACATGGCTCTGCCTTAGCCAGGGACCAAATGGATAAATATGGCTTTGGCTAAGTGTGGGATCTGAGACACTTAAGTAGCTGGGGCATTGGAAGAACTGGTTGAGGGTCCCAAGCACTTGGTTAGCAGACAAAGGCACAAGCACAGAGGTCCCCAAGCAGTGACAGGATGACATAAGCAGGGAGTGTACAGCTGGGAGGAGATTATGACTGGATGATTTCCACACAAGTGTCAGGTGTCAGCAGGGTAGACAAAGAGCCCAGGAAAGGGGGCTGGGTCCAGGCGAGTTTCCAGGATGGAGTTCTGACAGTGAGGTCACACTTTAGTCAAGAGGATAAAAGGGCTGGGTTGGCCCATGTTACCTGCTTATTACTTCTAGCTAGGGGCCAGCACTGGGTCTGGTGCCTGCAATCCTTCATGTTTCCACTTCCAGAGACAAGTGCCCAGGAAACCTAGCATTCCCTCTCATGGCCTCATCCCATGGACAAGCACTATAGGACCACCAGGGAAGAGTGCAACCCAAGGGACCCTCCGAGACACAGTGGACAAGTGGCAGTATGCCAGACTCCCCCCCTCAGTCTGCGCTTCTTTCTTAGCATATGTGCGAGTTTTGGAGGGGTTGTTGCAGATGAACTTCAGGAAGGATAGCTGCAGAGCCCCAAGGTCTCCTTCCTCCCTTCAAAGGAGGACAGTGCCATGGGAGGCTAAGCTACTGCAAAAGGAGCGCTGACAGTGGGAAATAGCTAGGAAGCTTTATGGTCAATGGTAAGAACACAGCGAAGCTTCTGGAGCAGTTGATGGGATGGTGAAGTATCCCCACTGATGTCTCCCTACAGTGTCACCTTATCCTTCCTGGGATGACCGTAGGACATCCAGTGTCCTGCCTGCTATGGGTCCTTGTGCCCTGTGCTGGGTTCACCAGGAAGGGCCCAGAAACAACTGCAGAGTGAAACCTGGAGTCCCTTCCCTCTCTGGCCTGTTTCAGCTGCCTCCTTGATCCAAGGCCGTAACCTTAGGGTATGGGATAAGTACAGAGCCCCCCCCCCCCCTTCTGCCATTATCAGTGGCTTGCCTAGAGCAAAGATCACATACACAACTTTCTCTCCACACTGAGTCCTAAATTTCTCTAACCTCATATTTTACAGAGGCTAGGGTGTGTGCCAGCACATCTATAGATGGCCTACACACCTGCAGAGAAAGGCTACTTTACGCACTTCTGGTAACTTTCATGAAAACAGACCCACGTATAATTTACTCCACACTTGACAAAAGCATTCATTAGTGAGCCCCAGATGACCTCAGAACTGTGCTCTAATCTTCTCATTACATCTAAAGCAAACCCAGCTGGGGATGATGGCTACTTCTTTACTTTTAGCACTCGGGAGGCAGAGACAGGTGGGACGCCTACCTAGTCCAATACACAGAGAGTTCCAGGCCAGTTAGGGTTACACAGTGAGAGCCTGACGCCAGTGAGAGATTAAATCTCAAGATTTCCTTGAAGAAATAAAAGCAAGACCATGTGCCAGGAAGGGGTAACATCACAAAGGACACCAGATAACACCAAGGAACAGACAGAACACTTCATTCCCACAAAAATACCTAATGAGAATATGTCCCAAAGCAGAAGACTGTGTGTCTTTATGTGCACCAATTAATGACAGCACTGTGACACCCTACCTACACACCCTATCAGTCTTACGCCAAAGTTTCGACCCTTTTCGAGAGCTTCTTTACGGTGATGACAGCGCTGGGAGGGTCCACAATGGAGGGTAAGGTCAGGTCAGGATTGGACCACTGGGCACTAACCTTACCCCTCAAGCCAGCCGGACTGAGGAAAAGGGCACCTTCCATTGGCAGAGGACCAAGCCGTCAGGGTTTTGTACGGGCAGGTCAGGGGGAATGTGGACGGTTATGCTGGTAGAATTTTTGTCTAAGTTCTAGAAGTGTCTGTTTTCAATGGGGAAAATTCAACAGAAACTTGCCTGACCCTCCCAGGACTTTCTGGGATGATGGAGGTTCTGCATAGTCACTCTTGCCACTTGCTCAATAGAGCGGCCCTAGGTCCAGCACCTGTAGCGTGCCCTAACTGGCACCTCAGTCCAAACTGCTCCTCAGTGGGCAGTTTATTGAAATGATTTTGGAAGCAGGCACCCAGGAACCCGGTCGCTGCAGAGAGGCACAGCCACTTGACCTGTCCCACTGTGCTCCCGTAGCTGCTGGGAGCGCAGCAGGCTGGGGCGTACCTGGAGCGCAGCAGGCTGGGGCGTACCTGGAGCGCAGCAGGCTGGGGCGTACCTGGAGCGCAGCAGGCTGGGGCGTACCTGGAGCGCAGCAGGCTGGGGCGTACCTGGAGCGCAGCAGGCTGGGGCGTACCTGGAGCGCAGCAGGCTGGGGCGTACCTGGAGCGCAGCAGGCTGGGGCGTACCTGGAGCGGCTGCCTGAGAAGGAGCTGTGTCTGGATGAGCGGCTGGAGTAGGAGCTGTAGGACGAGGACCGGGAGGAGCCGGAGCCAGAGTAGGAGGAAGACCGCGAAGATGACCTAGGACCAAGGGACAGACAGGAGTGGCAAAGGCGGCCTTCACTGCTGCACCAGTGGGATATGCTGAGCTGCTGTTCTTTTAGTGCAGCGAGAGAACATGTCTACACACAGACACATGCACATTCACAGACAGCACAGTGAGGCAGAGAAGATCATGACATGCCTACACACTGCAGGACCAGCACTCAGCGCAGCGTGGTAGAGACCAGGACTGGGTGCCCTTGATTACTGGGTAACCCAGAGACTAGTTTGACTGCTGGACAAGGCCAGAGTTTTCAAGTTGACCCCAGTGTTCACATGACTGTGTTCCTGTCTCTGTTCCATCAGCACCCTAGGTTCTTCCCAGACTCTGTCTGGAGCGCCTTCCTCAGGTAGACACAGCTCTCACCACCCACGCCCTCATATATTCACACTAGAGTTCAGAGTCACTAAGGCGAATTCTCTGAGAAGCTGGGTGACTGGTCAGTAGGGTGTACAGTTCCTCTGTCAGCAATCTAGAGCCTTTTCACAGGATCTGAGAGGCCTCTCCCCTCCCTGCATAATGTATGACTGTAGCAGACTAGTGTCCACACCATGTTAGGTCACCTGTCCTACTTACTTGTGTGTGTTCTGGGTCTTGCCAGTCTTACCACAATTCTTGGTATCAGTCCCACCCAATGTTCTACTGACTTGTCCTTAGGCATTGACCACACACAGCAAACTGGCAGCCAGGGAATGTCACCAAGCCCCATCCTTACAGGTCCCCGTTATACCTGGAGGAGTTGGAAGCAGAAGCTGATGAGGCAGAGGTTTTGCGACGCCTTCGTGCCCGGCTTGGGGAAACGGACACCCCAAGCTTCTTCTTGGGGGACTTGGATCGGCGCCAGGGGTCCTTCCACTCGTCGGCTCGCTTCACCTGTGGCCCCACAGATGTGGTCTCCTTCTTTGGTGGTTCAGCTTGACGGCTGCAATCACAGAGGGGTTCTCAGAGCTCAGGCTGGCACCCTTCCCCAACCATGCTGCTGGGAGAAAGAGACAGGAAAGCCAGAGCATTTGCTGACAGTTTAAGAGATAGATAGCTGAAGAGTCAGATGAAGAGGAAACAGCACAGTTTCTACTCCACAAAGTGGAAGGCATTTCCCTTCAGAAATGTCTTAACCTTAGTGCCCCACCCCTCTGCCCAGCACTCCCATTTTCACTTAAATGTAACAGTGTTTTTCTGATGTGGTATACACCTTTAATCCCAGCACTTGGGAGGCAGAGACAGGTAGATCTCTTTAAATATCAAGGTCAGCCTGGGCTACAGAGAGAGTTCCAGGGACACACAGAAAAACCCTATCTCAAACCCCCTCAGTACCCCCCCAAAACCCTGTCTGGTTCACCTGTAGCCTGGGACCCTCCTGATTAAAGAGGGTTGCATTCCCATCACGAAAGTAACAACCCCGCCTACGTATACTTTCAGAACTCCTGTTTATAGTCACCAGGCAGTGGCAGATCCCAGGACTATTAACTGCTGAGGGGCCCAGGTGAGGGCAACACCCAGAGCTGAAGCTTACTCCACAAGACATGTGAGATCCAGCTTGTGCCACTGTTATCTCAGCCCTAACCCCAAAACCTAATAACCCAGGTACATCCAGGTACTTCCTCGAAAGAAATGCAGGCAGGAAGTGAGACTCTAACAACCTAGCAGCTCCCTGTCACTAGCTCCTGGGTTGTGACTTTCATCTTTATACTTCCTAAGTGGCGGGGCTAGAGAGACCACTCAGCAGTTAAGAGCACTGGCTGCTGCTCTTCACAGGACCTGAGTTCTAGTCCCAGCACTGTGGCTCACAACTGTCTGTAACTTCAGTTCTAGGGTCTCTCACACCCTTTTCTGGCTACCACAGTCACTGAACACATGTGGTGCACAGACATACATGCAGGCAAAACGCCATATACATAAAATAAAATATGAAAAAAACAAACCGCTGGACAGTGGTGGCTCACCCCACCCCCCCCACCCCCCCTCCCCCGCTTGGCTCACACCTTTAATCCCACCACTCAGGGAGGCAGAGGCAGGTGGATTTCTGTGAGTTTGAGGTCAGCCTGGTCTACAGAGCAAATGTGTTCTAGAATAGCCAAGGCTACACAGAGAAACCCTGTCTCAGAAAAAAAGAAAGAAAGAGAGAGAGAGAGAGAGAAAGAAAGAAAGAAAGAAAGTCAGTCAGTCAGTCAACCAATTAAAGAGAAACAGACACCAGGACCACTAGCCTCTCTACTGGTCACTTGGCCAGTGCAGCCTTTCCACACAGCAAGGAAACAGGAAGGAAAGATGCCCTAGTAGTGGGAGTCCCCTCTTCTTTAGGAGCAACCAATTTAGTATTGAAATCCTCTCTGCAGGAAGAGGCCTTCACCAGCTCTAGAGGCAGACATCGAGTTCACAGAGAAGAGCAGCCTTCAGCAGGTGGAGGACTGCTGTGCATGGGCCTCCATCTTCTCATTCCTGTGGTGGAAGCATCTGATCTAAGCACCAGTGGTACCATCTTCACCTGACTGGCTGGCTCAAGGCTTTCCAAGGAGGAGCGCTGTCCACTGTGTCACATGTGAGGGGTGGCAGCGGAGCATGCTGAGCTTTGCTACTACAGACACCAAGCTCTACTTTACTTTAGATGCTATTATTCCAGTGACTCCCTGAGACACATGATTTGCTGTTTGATTTGTAGCAATGATATAAGACTTCCTTTAAAAGCCAGGCACACACCTGTAATCCCAGCACTCAGGGAGGCAGAGGCAGGCAGATTGCTGTGAGTTCAAGGGCAGCCTGGTCTACAAATTGAGTCTAGGACAGAGAAACCCTGTCTCAAAAAAACCAACCAACTAACCAATTAAACCAAACCAGAAAAAGAAGACTTCCTTTAAAAGGGAATTAAGGGGTCAGAGATGCAACCTAGTGGTAGAGTGCTTTCCTAGCATGTGCATACCATAAGTTCAAATTGCCAAAAAAAAAAAAAAAAAAAAAAAAAAAAAAAAAGAAGGTTCCGAGATGGAGGCACCGACCATGCACTGCGTCTGATTGGCAGGACTGTGTCTAGGGACCCGGCTGGGAGCTACAGGCCACAAGACTTGAAAAGCCCTGAGGGAGAGGGGTCCACATTGTGTGGAGCACAGGCAGGTCTGGCCTTGGGCCATCTGTCTGGTTCACGGAGGAGTCCTTGGTTCCCTGTGGGCGGGTGACCAGTCCCCAGAGTCTGGACATCACCTCGCCTGTGACCTGCATCTGTGCTCCGTATCTCAGGTTGAACTGTGCGCAGTGGAGTGCCAGCACCTGGATCTGCTGGCTCATGGAAGAACCCAGGAAACGGGTGGACTTGACCTCGGACCACCCCACCAATCCACACTGGGCCCCAGGGCCCAGATGGGTGCGGGCACCTTCTCCAAGGTCCAGCCAAGTGCAGACTAGCTCACTGTACCGGCACTCTCTCTCTGACTGAACTGCAGGCTGCAGAGCAGCCTGGGTAGATCTGACCTCAGATCACCCTGTGGGTCCACAGAGGCTCCAGGGCTCAGGCGGACATGTGCACATCTCCAAAGCTTAGCTACACTCCGGCCTGCAAGCTGCACCGACACTCTGTCTTGGGCTGAACGGCGTGCTGTAGCACACAGGGTCTGAGGCTGCATGCGTGGATCTGAACTCAGGTTACCTGGCCAAACCAGGGAGAGCTCCCGGGACCCAGCAGGCACAGATGCAGGCTTCAAAGCCTAGCCAGCCACATGCTGGGCAGTGAACAGCACCTGTGCCCTGGGTTTCAGACAGAACTGTGGGCCAAATATGACAGTGTCTGGGTCTTAAGAGCTCAGAGGAGACCCCACAGTGTAGTACACAAGTGGATCTGACCTCAGGCCACCCAGACATACCACAGAAAGTTCCCAGAGCTGAACCCAGGTCACCTACATAATCCACGAAGGGTTCCCTGATCCCCACAGGTGAGGGGTCTCAACCTAGAGCCACTCACTCACGAACTGCTCTCAACGGCCAGTGAAGGACACCAGAAACTACCACCGAACGCCAGAAACAGCAAGATGACTTAAAGTACAACGTAAAAACACAAACAACAAAAGCCAAAATAATATGGCATCTCTGTAACTCAGTTATCCCAAAGGAATAAGCCATGGAACTCAAACGCAACTGAAGCACAAGAAAATGACCTCAAATCCTTCATAATGAAGATGATAATGAAGGAAACAAATAAAATCTATAAATAAATACAGGAAGATACAGCCAAACAGTTTGAGGACCTCAGACAGGCCATGACAGAGGCCTATAGAGAGGAAATGAAGAAATCACTGGAAGAAATTCAGAAAAATGCAGTCAGGTGAAGAAAAAAAGTTCAAGATCTGAAGATGGCAGCCAGGCGTGGTGGCGCACGCCTTTAATCCCAGCACTCGGGAAGCAGAGGCAGGCGAATCGCTGTGAGTTCGAGGCCAGCCTGGTCTACAAAGTGAGTCCAGGATGGCCAAGGCTACACAGAGAGACCCTGTCTCGAAAAACCAAAAAAAAAAAAAAAAAAAAAAAAAAAAAAAGATCTGAAGATGAAAATGAAAACAGTGATAAAAGCAAAAACAAAGGAAAGCCTGGAAAGAGAGAACTTAAAAAAAGAAAAGAAAAATTCCTGACAGAAAATAGCCAAGAAATCAAGAACACTACGAAAAGATGAAACCTAAGGATAATAGGAGCTGAGGAAAGAAGACGCCCAGCTCTAAGGCTGGAAAATATCTTTTTAAATTTTAATTTAATTAATTTATTATGTATAGTCTTCTCTCTGCATATATGTCTGCCTACCAGAAGAGGACATCAGATCTCATTCTAGATGGTTGTGAACCACCATGTGGTTGCTGGGAATTGAACTCAAGACCTTTGGAAGAGCAGCCAGTGCTCTTAACCTCTGAGCCAGGCCCCAGGCCCCAGAAAATATTTTTTAAAAAAATCATAGAAGAAAATTTCCTCAATTTAAAGAAAGAGATGCATATAAATATACAAGAGGCCTACAGAACACCAAATAGAGTAAGTAGACCAGAAAAGAAAATCCTCCCGCCACATAATAATCAAAACATAAAATATACAGAACAAAGAAAAAAAATATTGAAGTTTAAAAAGCTACAGCATACAGGTGAGGAACAGGTGGTGACCTGGACTACAAGGATGGGGCAGGGTGGGGGTAGGGTCAGGACTTTTGATCCTCAGTCAGGGCTATACATAACCAAGGTCAAATGAGAGGTTATGTGCACGGAACCATGGGAAAATATATGGCTTTAGACATGGATATCCAACGTAAGCCCCACACTTAGTGGTAGGTCTTAACATTTAGAGGACATAGCTTTAAGACTGACATGCCTACACAGCTGATAAGTGTAGCCACAGACAACGTCTATGGCCACCGAGCTCATGTACCAAGGCATCAAGCATTTGAGCCGACAGGCTAACACCAGCTAGCTGGCATCTGAGCTGTGCTCTGATGGGGAAGGGCCAGGCCTGGAGTCAAAAGGAGGGACACAGGCCGTCTCTATCTTTGTTTCCCAAGACACATCCCATCAGACCTCGAAATCCAGGCAGAACACAAGATCACAGAAGGCTGCGTCTCTCCACAGGTGCCCTCAAGGCCACTGTGTGTGGTCTGATTGTCTCAGGGCTGTAGTGTGCACCAAAGGGGGGGGGGGGGGGGGGGGCGAATGCTAGTCAGGAACTATACCAGGAAGTGGCTCGGCAAGGACAAAGTTACCATTTACAAATATTTCTAAAGAGAGGGGGTTAAAAAAAAAAGGCACAGGTGATCTGTGATGTTGACCTTCTGTGCAACTACAGCGCCCTCTTATCTCCCTATATCACAGTAGCACATCCAAACGCTACCAGAGCCTCTGCAGGGCAAGGGTCAACTGTGCTGCCCCAGTCAGTGCGGAGGCTGGCAGCACACAGGCCAAGGGTGGCACAAGGAAATGAGCTGCTGATGAGCAAAGCAGCTACCCCACGTGTCTGGGAACTCCAACCTGGACGGCTGCCAAACCTGGGGTCAAAGAATAAAAAGCAATTGGTGGCCAGTCACTTCTAAAATCAGGAGGTCAGACACAGAGAGGGAACTAGAGCATGTGAGTTCTTCCCGCCCACCGAAATCTGCCAACACCCAAGGAACATGCACTTTTGTTTATCTCCCAGGAAATTGCACAGGTTTCCCCAGGGCTGTCCCATTTGGTCACAGTGCATAGGCTGTGCCCACACATCATGTGAGGAACTAATGTTTTTCATCACACATGGATGACTTCTACTGGCTAAAACACCTGAGCTCAGTAATTCCTTCATGCCTCTGGACAGTTCCCAGGAGTGAAAGTCCTAGGTATTCTCTGCTCTGGTTTGCCATTACTTCTTATGATTTGGCTCTCTCCCCAAGGTGACATTGCTGTCTAGTCCTCTCTTCTAGACTCACACATATACTACAAGACTGCAGGGATATAAATATTTCTTACTGCCATTTTCTACCCTGTCCTAAAGGACACAGAAGGCCAACCACACGCCAATCTAAAGAGACATCAACGAAACCCAGAACAGGTAGGTTATGATGGCGCACGCCTTAATCCCAGCACTTTGGAGGCAGAGTCAGGCGGATCACTGTCAAGGCCAGCCTGGTCTACATACCTAGTTCCAGGACAGCCATAGCCAAATAGTGAGACACTGTCTCAAAAAAACCAAAACCCAAACCCAACCAACCAACCAACCAAAAACAAAAGAGCAACATCCTGCCTGGTGCTTCACTTAGCTGGAATTACTGAGCAACTGACTATTCCAGGTCTATTCAGTCCTGAACTTCAAGTGCTGGACTGGAGCAAGGCTTTCCCATAAACCTACCACTTTGATTCAGAATCTGAAAATGTATTTGATCACACTCATGAGCCAGTGAACCCAGAGATACAGAACTGGTAACAAATGACAACAGAGGTAGTCCCAAGCCCGTATGTTCTGAGATGAGTAGAAAGACAAAAGTAGCCAGGCACAGTGGCACATGCCTAGAATCCCAACAGCTGGGAAACTGAGGCAGGAAGGATCATAAGTTCAAGGTTGTACCACATAGAAATAAAAAATAAAAACAAAGTTATTTATATTATTTCAAGTGGTGGGCAAGCCTCACTAAAATACATTTCTGACATTTACACTGCTCTCCATACCGCTCTTTGTCTCACATTCCCACTCTGGCTCCTGCTGCCTTGCAGAGAACAAGCAGGGGAAGATCCTCCCTGATGTGGCAGCACTGTGGGCTCAAGGTCTAGAAAACATGGAGCAAGTGGCTTCTTTAGAAAATGGTTTGGTAGAAGCTGGGCATGGTGGCATATCCTTTAGTCCCAGCATTTGGGAGGCAGGTGGATCGCTGTGAGTTCGAGGCCAGCCTGGTCTACAAAGCAAGTCCAGGACAGCCAAGGCTACACAGAGAAACTGTGTCTCAAAAACCAAAAAACCAAACCAAAAGAAGAGAAGAGGAAGAGGAAGAAGAAGAAAGAAGAAGAAGAAGAAGAAGAAGAAGAAGAAGAAGAAGAAGAAGAAGAAGAAGAAAGAAAGAAAGAAAGAAAGAAAGAAAGAAAGAAAGAAAGAAAGAAAGAAAATGGTTTGGTGAGGTTGGAGAGATGGCTCAGCAGTTAAGAGGACTGACAACTTTTGCGAGGACCCAGGTTCAAATCCTAGTGTCCACATGGCAGCTCACAGCTGTCTGTAACTCCAAGATCTGCAAGATCTGCCACTCCCACATAGACATACATGCAGGCAAAACACCAATGCACATAAAAATGAAAAAAAGAAAGAGAGAAAGAAAGAGGAAGAGAGAAAAGAGGTGGAGAGATGGCTCAGCGGTTAAGAGCACTGACTAGGGCTGGGCGTGGTGGCGCAGGCCTTTAATCTCAGCAACGCTGAGAAACCCTGTCTAGAAAAATAAAAAACCGCACTGACTTCTTCTAGAGGTCCTGAGTTCAATTCCCAAGAATCACATGGTGGCTTACAACCATCTGTAACGTGATCTGATGCCCTCTTTTGGCCTGCAGGTGTATGCGCAAGCAGAGCACTGTATGCATAATAAAAAATTAAATAAATCTTAAAAAAAGAAAAAAGAAAGGAGGGAAGCAGGCAGGCAAGCAAGCTGGAGAGATGGCTCAGAGGTTAAGAGCACTGACTCTCTTACGGAGGTCCTGAGTTCAATTCTCAGTAATCACACAGTAGTTCAAAACCATCTATAACGTGATCTGATGCCCTCTTTTGGCCTGTATACATAATAATAAATAAGTCTTAAAAAAAAAAAAAAAGAAAGAAAGAAAGAAAGAAAAAAGAAAAAAGAAAAAAAGAAAGCCAGGTGTGGTGGGACACACCTTTAATCCCAGCACTCGAGAGGCAGAGGCAGGTGGATCACTGAGTTCAAGGCCAGCCTGGTCTACAAAGCAAGTTTAGGACAGCCAGGGCCACACAGAGAAACCCTGTCTCAAAAGAGAGAGACAGAGAGAGAGAGAGAGACAGAGAGGGGGGGGAATAAAGAAAATGGTCTGGTAAGTCCTCAAACAGACTAGATGACCCAGCCACTTCTCCCACAGGTAACATAAGGGAAATCCACATTCAATCCACAAATATGCACACAAAAGTTCAGACCTTCAGACCTTCAACGGTCAAAAAGTGACAGCTCAATGTCTACCGACAGACAGAAAAAGCAACTGAGGCACAGCCTAGTGTTTTCTGCAAATACGATCTAAGAGGAAGACACCAGACACCAATGAGCACAGTGAACGGCTGCACGCCCACCCTATGTCCTACACAGGCAGGCTGCTTCAAGGGCGCAAGGAGCTGCTGCCTCAAGAGCTTACAGCGGCCATACGGCGAGCTGTGCTGACAAATGGGACTTGAGATGGTCTACCTTGGTGGCTGTGGGGACCGGGGCTTTGGCTTCTCCTTGTCCTTCTCCCGGTCTTTGTCCCTGTCGCGGTCTCGGTGCTGCCGGTCCTTCTCGTCTCGCTTGGCTCTTTCTCTCTCCCATTCCTCCTTCCTCCGCTGCCGCTCTTTGTCCCGCTCTCGCTCGCGTTCACGCTCCCGCTCCCTCTGCCTGCGCTCGCGCTCTCGGTCACGCTCTCGTTCCCTCTCCCGTTCTCGTTGTCTGTTTTCTCGCTCTCGTTCCCTCTCCCGTTCCTGGGTTAAAAAGCCAAATATTGATGCCGAATCACACACTATTTGGTAGACGTGTAAAGAAAACAGGGACCAGGTAGGAGGGTTGCTCTCAAGTAACTCCTTAAAGCAAGTTAGTTGTGTCCAATGGCAAAGGCCTGCACAGGAGACTAAGCAGAAGGGTCTCAGTTCAAGGCAAGCCTGGGTCAACTGACAGCCTGTTTCAAAGTCACTGACCTAGTATGTTCAGAGTCTCAGGTACTTAGGCTTAATTCCCACAAAATCCATAGACACATACACACAAGGTACATGTTTTTTTTTTTTTTTTTTTTAAATGCATACAACTTAAGAGTGAAGTTACCCCAAACAATAAATCCAGAACTTTGTCAATAATGCCTGGTATTGAGTCCGTACCACAGGCCTTCCCATGGGTGACCTAGCTCATTCTTAGGATGGGGGTCTCAATGACTGTCCACGTGGGTGGCCCACACAAAGTGCTTCATGAAACAGTGTCTGGAAGGAAGTATGTGCCCCATTCACTGCAATCCCCCCGCCCACTGCCTTGTTTTCCTGCTTCAATAGTCAACACTAAAACTTAAGAAAAAGCTCAAGAGCCAGGTGTGGTGGCGCATGGCTGTAATCCCAGCACTTGGGAGGCAGAGGCAGGCAGATCTCTGTGAGTTCGAGGCCAGCCCGGTCTACAAAGGAATCCAGGACAGCCAGGGCTACACAGAGAAACTGTCTCAAAAAACCAGAGAAGCTCAAGCAGAGCACAGCTGATAGGCTCCAGACCTAGAGACCTCAGGAGATGCTATGTCTACCAGCTGCTCACTGGACAGAACAGGTAACAGGTGCCTGCCTCTGCACGCCACCGCAGAAGGAAGGAAGCTGAAGGGCCATGGTTCTGGTGTACAGAGGAGTCTACACAACTCACCACCTGTGGGCTCCTGGGGCTGCCACCTCCCTCTCATGCTGTGATAGCTCAGGGATGGATAACACCTTTCCTACAGCAGACTTTCTAAGCTGCGGAGACTGAAGATGGAACGGGCAGTCTGGAGCACACAGATCTTTATACACATTAGGTTCATGGGAGGAGTCTTCACCTGACGAACATGGCACGGCCAGCCAGAGGCACATCCTTAACCAGCATGCCAGATGGGCAAGAACGGTGCTACAAGTGAGGACATTGCTCAGGAGACTTTCAAGAGTGACACACTCACGAGGTTGACACAGTCTCTTGAAAACTGACATTGACAACCTTTCCAGCAAATCTAACTTGACAAAACCATGGCAAGAACAATGATTCCAAGAAAGCCCACCAGACATCAGACTATCACAAATGTAGCCAGTGGCTTACTACACGACCAATCTGGACTCAAATTCAGAACTGTGGCTCAGTACATTTTGCTAACTGAATAAGCTCACAGGAAATATACCACAGGAAGTGTTATAGCTAACGGGAGAGGAAGCATACACCATTGCTTGTACAGCTGAGGCAGGAGGATTATGGATTTGAGGCTAGCCTAAGTTCCATAGCTAGCCTCCGTCTAAAGGAAGAGGAAAGCTTTACCATGGGGACCATACTTACGCGGTAGTTAGAGTACGGCTCTGCTTCTGTGTACTGCACCCTGAAATTCTCGTATTGTCCACCACGCCAAAAACGCTCTATCTCATAGTCATAATAAGGATCTGCATAAGGCTCAAGTCTGAAAAAAGGGCCAAAAGGAAGGAAATCTCATCATTTAAGAATGCTACCGCAAGAACTCTACATAAAAGACCTACTGAATCCAACCCACAAGATGAGACTACACCATGACCATGTGGTGTCTACAGCTAAGAACACAGGGTTGTCAGCAGTAGGGTACCCACTATTACCCACGTATCAGTCAATCTGGGGAGAAAAGGCCTGGGATTACCCACAGGTGAGGACAAAGACAAAGCTTCTGTATCCATTTCTGGAGAAAACACTCAACAAAATAGGAAGTGGTATTTTCTCAATGAGACTAAAAACATATTCTAAAAAGCACTTTAAGGACCGTGGGATGGCTCAGATGGTGAGACATATGCTGCACAAGCCTGATGATTTGAGTTTTGTCCCACGAAACCCTAATCCCACAAAGCTGTCCTCTGACCACCACATGGGTGCTATGGCACTCCTGCCCACATACCACACATCATACACATGTACACACACGCACGCACGCACGCACACCACTACCACCAACAGGAGCAGCGGCAGCACTTTTAAAACCAAAGCTGGAGAGAAACATTGAGGAATTCTCTGAATATTAGGATATGGTGGGTCTCATGACCATCTGCCAAAGAGGAGCCCAGAGAGGTAGGAACACAGTTGCCATCCTGTGACACTATACCTCAACAGCCCATGACAGCCAATTTACACAACCACCCTCCCACCCACCTCAGTAAGCCAGAAGGACAAAGCCTAACATGGAAGCCTTATCCTCCCAGCTACCCAGCTAATAAGAGGCCGTGTACACAGAGCCCATTACAACAGCAGAGGGAAGGTACCGGGGAATGACACACACTCAGCCAGGAGCGCAGACCTCCCCCCAAAGCAGCACTCAGTGAGAGGACACGATGGGCACTCCCCATCACCTTGCAGGCTCATCCTGCACGGGCTCATCAGTACATCCCCAGTGAAAACCAAGAGCAATCGTGCCGACACAAGCCCAGCCCAGGAAACTCCACAACCAAGATGACATCTTCTGAAGCTCAAGAGTACCGGGAAGAGCTCCATGCTTCTGTGTGCTTTTATTTGGTGCAGGAGGAAAGCAGGTCAGGACTCATTAGATGGCATCTTTCAGTGTCCCACTCAACAGTGTGGATACCTGGCTACTCTCACCTCAAAGTCCTGCCACTACACTGGTGACAAAGTTCAGAAACTAGGGCAGGTGTGCAATGAACTAAAAGAGTAACTATAACAGTCTAACAATCAAATTTATAAGCTGCTCACTTTTGGAATTCTCATTTCTGAACTTGGTGATGCAAACCACAGACTGCAAAGCTCATCCACACACCACATCACCTTCCTGGGTGACTCCTACCTGGGAAGCATGGACACAGAGCGTGGGAATGTGTGCGTGCGTGCGTGCATGAGTGGAGGGTAGGAGGTGGGCAGCTGCAGCCCAGGCAACGGTGCTGGAACACTACTTATTCTTTTCATCCTTTTACCACCAAGTAGCCAGAAACTACAGAGATAAGGACGGCAGAGAAGTGTTTCTCCAAGACTAAGACAGTGATTCAACAGGATCACAGCACCTCCAGGTCCTAAGCCCCAAGCCTGCGCCCTCAGCAGGCAGAACTGTGACCCATCCTTCCCGGTCAAGTTGGGAGCCCTGATGAAGAAGCAGAGAAGTAGCACCTTCAAGGCCACACTGCTCCCCTGGATCTGACGTTAGTCCTTAGCACCACACAACTCCTTCACGCCTTCACGAGGGTTTTTGTTCCTTTTTTCAAGATAGGGTTTCTCAGTGTAGCCCTGGCTGTCCTGGACCTCTCTGTAGACCAGGCTGGCCTCGAACTCTTAGATCCATCTGCTTCTGCCTCCCCGGTGCTGGGATTAAAGGAGTGCGCCACCACTCCCAGCTCTTTTGAGAATTTTTAAAGACCAGCATTAAATGTCTGAGGAGGGGACTGAAGAGATGGCTTGATGATTAAGAGCACTTGCTTGCTGCTCTTCAGAGGACACAAGATGGGTTCTCAGCTCCCGTGTTGGGTGACTCACACCAGCCTCAAAGTCCAGTTCCTAGATCCAAGGCCCTCTTTTGGTCTCCATGGATTCATACACAAATAACACAAATAAATCTTTTTTCTTTTCTTTTTTCTCTCTCTCTCTCTCTCTCTTTTTGAGACAGGGTTTCTCTATGTAGCCTTGGCTGTCCTGGACTCCCTTTGTAGATCAGGCTGGCCTCGAGCTCACAGCAATCCGCCTGCCTCTGCCTCCCGAGTGCTGGGATTAAAGGTGCGCGCCACCACGCCCAGCTATGAATAAATCATTTTTTTTAAATGCCATTGCCTGAGTAGCTGAGGAGAGGGGTCAAGGGCATAGACTTAACGCCGAGCCTGTCGGGACTTGAGTCCACCCCAGAGGCAGCCTCCACAGAAGCCAGAGTGTGGAGATAGTGCCCTGGGGACCTGCATGCGGTATTCCTGACAGGGCATGAATAGGTCAGGGCAAGCAGAGGATCCCTTACGTTGTGTCTCTAACGTCTCTTGGGACCCGAGAATTCCAATCTCGGAAGACTTCATTTTCCTTGTCAAACTCGCGGTCGTCTTCACCGATGGTTACTGTGAACCTTTTTTCTTCAAAGTCGGGTTCCTGCTCTTTCCGAATGGTTGCTTTTTTTAAAACCTAGCAGCAAAGACACACATCAGTGTGAAATGAGGGCCTCCAAAGCCACTGGAAGGAACACAGGGAACCTGAGACCAGCAACACCACTGACAAAGGGTGTGGGCAAACATAGGACCCGAGCCTTCTCCTGCAGGCTTTACAGGAGGTTGGCTGATCTGCTGTGACTCATTTGCATTGTGAACATTTAGGACCAGCACAGGGGGTCCCAGAAGGCATGCAAGCAACCTTTATTTCAGTCTCCCTGAAGAGAAAACAGGCTGGGTGTCAACAGACACACTGGTGGAAGGTGGGTATTAGGGGCCACAGTGGGCAGGCAAAGGGAGGCCTGAGAGAGCTAGCAAGAACAGACACTGGGTCTCAGTGGAGCAGAGAGTAGGTCTCTGCCTGGGGTGGTGGCCAGAGAATTCATCATTTGGGCTGCCCATGCCACTTAAAAATGTTAAGTCTGAATTCAGGGAGGGTCTCTCTGGTCTACTGAGAATTGTCTGTGCCTGAGCCTGCCAGGCAGAGGTGGCTAAATAGTATGTCTCATTCTTAAGGCTTCCCCGGATTTACATCCTCTCTGGATCTAAGTTCTGTCAGGCCTACTAGAGGAACCACCACTGTTGCTTTTCCTCCCAGAGCACACTGAACTCTTACCTCCTTTGCATGTCTGAGTCCACGTTCCCAGGCACTCTCTGTTGGGGGTTCTGGAGGGGGTGGAGGCAAAATCTCATCCACTACTGGCCCACCCTATTAAAAAATGGGAAGGAAATATTCAAGAAGCACTTAAAAACCTATAAAGAAACAGCAAAACATTTAAAAGACAGCCAGCTAGCCACACAACTGGTTCTCCTGCCCAACCACCCATGAGCCTGGAACATCCAAGGTACTTCTACACAAACACAAGAAGCCCTGAATAGGTGTCCCTTGACCCTCAGGTACAAGATGCCTTTTCCATAAGGGACACTAGTTTGTCTTCAGCCCAAGATTTAGACAGAACTCAGGTAGACAGAACTCCCATCTGGTGGCAACTAAAGAGCTCACGCACCCAAGGGTTGGCAGGCATCAGAGGGTGAGGTCCAAGAGGCGGGGCACCGTTGGGTGGGAAAGGTTCAGCTTTGGTGATGAGGGAGTAGTTCCCCTTGTCATTCACTCCAGGGTGTATGAACCTACAGTTCACGCCCCAGGTGCAGTTTCCTAGGGAAACAAAAGTCCAGTAAGAAAAGACACCAAGAGCCCAACAGTGGGAAGGCAGCAGCTAGGATGTGCAGCCCAGCACTTACTGACAGCATGGGAAGCAGCCACCAGCCCGTGTCTGCTCTCACAGGTCACTGGGCCTCTGCCAGGAGAGCCCTGGGCCAGCAACAGCCCCGCCTACCTCTCCCTCTGTATACACAGGTATCCCACAGTCCTACAGGGGTGAGCAGGGCAGGGCTAGGCCAGTGGGTCAACAAGGCTCTTCCTTGATGAGAGCTGCTGCCTAGAGCCCCAGGCCTACTCACAGTCACTCTGCAGGTTCTGTACCCCTGGATTCACCACCCGTAGATGAAAAATATTCTTTGTGTCCCCCTGAACATGTAGAGACATTTTGCATCTCCACTCCTTAAACAGTAGAGTATAAAAAGGACTATAAAACACCCCGAGAGGGCTGAAGTTACAGCAGGGCATGTGGCACAGCATCTTGCACTATATCCTCAGATTAGCGCCCATGGCATTCTGGATCCCACCTCCTACAGATGTCATGGAGAAACTGGGCACAGGAATTATCTCAGCACCAATTAGAGCAGAGAAGCCAGAGTCCCCAGAGTCAGGGCAAAGGCCACACGAGAGTGTTGGGGGACCTGCGGCAGGGGCCTGGACATTTCCTCGGACTCATGCGAAGGTAGAAATTGATGGAAAACACAAATGTTAACAGATCTCTGTTGAGTCTATCCCAGAGTGGTCCTCTCCAAACCACTTCAGGATTATTTCTAGTCCTTAAAAAAGTGTGATATGGCAGCCAGGTGTCGTAGCGCACGCCTTTAATCCCAGCACTCGGGAGGCAGAGGCAGGCAGATGACTGTGAGTTGGAGGCCAGTCTGGTCTACAAAGTGAGACTGGGACAGCCAAGGCTACACAGAGAAACTGTGTCTTTAAAAAAAAAAAGTGTGATAAATTAAGCTACCTTAATTTATCTAACCAACCAAACTACCATTGAGCTTTTACACTTTGCTCACGAATCATAAAACAAATCCCAGGATTACTGAAGGGAGCTGCTCAGTGCAGAATGCTCAGGGTCTCATCTGTACATGCATCACTCAAAGAAAAAAGAACAATGTTCTATGTGAAGCCGGGCATGGTGGTGCACACCTGTAATGCTAGCACTCAGGAGGCAGAGGCAAGTGGATCACTGCCAGTTCAAGGCCGGCCTGGTCTACAAAACAAGTCCAGGACTGCCAAGGCTACCAAGAAACCCTGTCTCAAAACAAAACCAAAACCAAAAAAATCCCAATCGGTTCTATGTGCACTCTAGTAGAGGGCTCTTAAGACTTTAAACACACTTCGCAGATTGATACGTGTAATCTTACATAATTCAAGACCATAGTCAGTCTGAAACAGATATTCCAGTTGAGCATTTTTGCTAACATAATGTTTTCCTTGATGTAGTTAAGTAGAAATAATCACTTGGTACTTAGAAAAAAGGCAAGTTTCATCTTTAAATATCATAACTACTTAAGCCTATGTTAAAATCAACTCAAGATAGAGTAACAGCATACTAATATACTTAATTGCTTTCCTGCAAACACAATTATGATTGATAAATAAGTTTTTCCATTCCTGAAGTATTTAAGGATTCACATGCAGGTTAAGTGAGGTTGGAGCTTTAAGAAACAACGACGCATCCAGGCATCGAGGACAGACGCCAACACCTCCCAATTCTCGAGGGTAAATTCTCCATGCCCTTCTCAACCTTGTTTATATAATTAAAATGAAACAAAACCTCATTATAGAAAGCCAGGAAGTGCAAAAGAGAATCAAGTATGATTACATATTATTATGTGTAATAATAATATATATATTACCCAGTCAAAAGATGAGTGTTTGTTTTAAATTTTCAAAACAAAACAAAAAAACGCCAAAAAGTCCAAACCCAACTCAATTGTCTAATCTCTCATCACTTATATGGGCAGAAAAAAGGAAAGAATATGTGTGTGGAAGGGAAAGGGGGAACAAACAAATGGAGGAAAAGTGAGGACAGGGTACAGCCAGAGGAGATATGCTGCCAGCCCTGGACAAATGACCAAGAGTGCATGAGCCCCGTTTACAGAGGTAAACTTCCTTTTCCTTTAAATTTTATTTATTTAATATATATAATGTTTTTTCCTCCACTCCAGAAGAGAGCATCAGATCACATTATAGATGGTTGTGAGCCACCATGTGGTTGCTGGGAATTGAACTCAGGACCTCTGGAAGAACAGACAGTACTCCTAAATTCTGAGCCATCTCTCCAGCCCCTAGAGGCAAATTTTCATGGGGACAGAGTGCATATACCGTTATTGCTGGGACTCTGGAGAAATGAGAACATTCTTCTCATCTGAGGGCTTTGTATAGACTAGACAGGTACACCATTGTCAAGCTACATTCTTAGCCCTATCTTCTAATTGCTCTACTGTAAGTAAAGATTACTTCTGTAATTTAAAAAAAAAAAAACAAACCAGAAATCTCATGCCAGTGATGGCTTAGCAGGTAAGCACTCTGGCCACTTAACCTGATGACGTGAATTTGATCCCCAGAGCATACTCCTATTGACCATCCTGAGATCCACACACATATGTGCTCTGTCTTCTACAGACTTAATTTCTTAGCTGGGCGTGGTGGCACAAGCCTTTAATACCAGCACTCGAGAGGCAGAGGCAGGTGAATCTCTGTGAGTTGGAGGCCAGCCTGGTCTACAAAGTGAGTCCAGGTCAGCCAAGGCTACACAGAGAAACACTGTCTCGAAAAACAAAACAAACTTAATTTCTTTCTCTTTTCTTCTTGTCTTTTTTTTTTTTTTTTTAAAGAGAGACAGGTTTCTCTGTGTAGCCTTGGCTGTCCTGTACTCGCTTTGTAGACCAGGCTGGCCTCGAACTCACAGCAATCCACCTGCCTCTGCCTCTCGAGAGCTGGGATTAAAGGTGTGTGCCACCACACCTGGCCTCTTTCTTATTTTTTTTTTGGGACAGGATTTCTTTGTTTAACAGCGCTGGCTGTTCTAGACTCATTTTGTAGACCACGGTGGCCTCAAACTCACAGGAATCTGCTACCTATCCCAAATACTGGGATTAAAGGCGTGTGCCACCAATGTCTGGCTTTCTTTCTTTCTTTTCTTTAAGGTTTTCACTATTTTGCTTTGGCTGGCCTGGAACTCACTGCATATAGACACAGCTTGCCTCAAACTCAAGAGAAGTGCACCTGCTTTTGCCTCTTGAGTGTTCGATATAAGGTGTGGGCCACCATGTCCAGCTATTTCTGGATTTCAGAGGGCTATCTTTCAAAGGAAATCTTAATCAGCAATTCTTTATTAATTTTTATCCTTTGGTAGGTATTATTTAACATGAGAAATATTTATAGTAACATGGGAGCATATGTAAATAGAGAATATGTTCTTTAAAGAGCGTACAGTGGATCTGGGTAGGTATGACAGAGCAGACCTTTCATTCCAGCACTCAGGAAAAAGCCTGGGCTATATGCTATCCTGTCTCCCTTACCCTATACTTCAAGAACCTTGTACCAGAAGTAGTCACCAAATGTATTCCCCCATTTTTTTTTCCTGAATACATATACACTCTGGGCTGATCTCTGTCACTCTTGCACATAAACAATTTAGAAAGAAAAAAAAAGTGAACCTGTGTGATTAATAGCAGCAGACTTAAAACTACATCAGTAACACAAATACATGAACATGGCAGATCTCTCAGTAACAATCAAGGAAGCTAGCAGATGGTAGGAGGCAGCTGCCCTCTGGCCACAGTCCCCATGTCCAATGGCCAAGATCCACCTACACAAACATGTGCAGACACTAGCAGGAGCAAGTATACTGTGGCCGTGTGCATGAGCAAATACATGTGTCTGTTAGGTCCAGAAACGGGCAGACTGTAAGCTTGTGATATATTGTTTGGATTGGCTATCATCAGCTGCGTGATCACCACCAAGGCAATGCACCTGTCAGAACAGGGAAGGCAGTTGTACAGTGTCACTTTCCAAACAAAGCACTTGTTTTTGCTCTTGCAGGTGATTTTTACTGAGAAATTTCAATTATCTATTTAAATACAAAAATGTCAGCATGTGTCTATGAATATGTTTAAACGCTGGGGGAAGATGGTATCGCTTCCTTTGTGCAGATGCATGTGAGGCAGCGTGGCAGGCAGCGCCTATGCTGACTCTGCTCTAGATCTGGTGTGGTGCATAGGAGGCAGCAGGGCTTCCAGATGCTCTGCAGTCCTTCCCACATGTCTCCACCAGATGGTGCGAAGTCCACCCCTGCAACAGCACTGAGACTGGTCACTGGTTGGTCTGAATGGGCTTCTGCCCAGGAATTCTGCTATAACCTTACGGAAGTCAGCTAGACAGGCCACTGAGCACTGGAGAGCAGACATGCCCAGAAGCCCAATTCTCATTTGGGAGAACAGAGCTGAATACCAACAGACTGACTTCTCTTTTTAAAACATTTTACTTACTTTTAAATGTATGAGACTTTTGTCTACATGTGTTTATATGTGTTTACTATCTGTGTGTCTGCTGCCTGTGGAGGCCAGAAGAGGGCACTGGATCTCCTGGAACTGGAGTTACAAATGGCTGTAAGCTCCCATGTGGGTCCAGAACTGACCCTGGGTCTTCTGCAAGAGTGGCAAGCATGCAACTGCCGGGCCAGCTCTCCAGGCCCCAGACTGCTGTTTATAAATCCCCAGCTCGCAGCCTCCCCAGTCTGGCCTGGCTCTGTGCTTCACTGGCTGCACCTCAGAGCCAGGCACCGTCTAGGTATTGTCTAGCCTGAAGGTCACCATACTATGTAAAACTTGTGCGCAATCAGTGGTTTCACTAGAGTGACAAATACTTAAGGACTGAGCCAAGGTGAGGCTTATACAACTTGGAATATGGACTAAGAGTAGGAACATTTTATGGCACTAGAGAGGCAGAGGCAGGAGGATCTCTTTGAGTTCAAGGCCAGCCTGGTCTACAAAGTGAGTCTAAGACAGCCAAGGCTAGACAAAGAAATTCTGTCTTGAAAAAACAAAAAAATAAAACAAAACAAAAATTACTTAAACCTTTTGAGCTGGGCGTGGTGGTGCATACACCTTTAACCCCAGCACTTGGGAAGCAGAGGCAGGTAGATCTCTGTGAATTCAAGGCCAGCCTCGTTTACACAGAGTCCAGGACAGCCAAGGCTAAACAAAGAAGCCCTGTCTCAAAAATCAAAACAAAAATTACCTAAACTTTTTGGGCCAAGAGTAGTGGTGCACACCAGCACTTGAGAGACAAGAGGCAGGTGGATTGCTGTGAGTTTGAGGCCAGCCTTGTCTACACAGTAAGTCTAGGACAGCCAAGGCTAAACAGAGAAACCCTGTCTTGAAAAGCAATAAAACAAAAACAAAAGCAAAAACCCTCAAAAGAGCCAAACACTCGCTCCAAAAAAAAAAAAAAAAAAAAAAAAAGAAGAAGAAGAAGAAGAAGAAAAAACTACACCTCTGTAAATCTATATTAAAACACAAGAGTAAGGTGTGGTAGCACATGCCTTTAGTCCAGCCCTCGGGAGGCAAAGGCAGGTAGCAGATCTTTATGAGTTCTGGTCTACAAAGCGGGTCCAGGCCAGCCAAGGCTAAACAGAGAAACTCTGTCTCGAAAAACCAAAATCAAACAAACAAAACAAAAAAAAAAAAACCCCCATCACAGCCAGGTCTGGTGACAGTGTATACCTTTAACCCCAGCACTTGGGGACGGGGACAGACAGGACACACATCACGATGACCATGACAAAGACAGGCAGATCTCTGTGAGTTTGAGGATAACCTCATCTACATAGTGAGACTGTCTCAAAAACACAACAAAACACAATAAAAAATCCCTGTCAAACTTTAAGTTTTCTTACTGACATAGGTGAGGCTGGCCTTTACATTTGCACGTACACAGTAGGAGCACCTTACTTACCACTATGAAAATTGCTCTAGTTTCAGAGCCCCAGAGTGGCCTGGGGGACTCTCACAGGCTACAGGCCACTCTGAGGCATTTCACTTTATAAACATGAAGGAGAATACAGGGATCCAAAGTGAGCAGATACAGCGTAGGTGTACAAAAGGGCACACAAGCACGTGAAAAGGATGCACACTACTGAACATCAGAGAACTCGACAACACAGACACTGTTAGAAATGCTACTAACAAAGTGGGGAAAATCCAAGGCTGCTGCCACAGTGGAGCTCCTTCGGGTGTCAGCTCAGTGGTGTAGTGCTCAACTCACAGGCTCAAGGCTCTGAGGTTCACTCCCCAACCTGCCCCCTCCTAAAGCACCATGTAATGTGCACTGCCACTTCCAGATCAATCAACCCTGGTAATCCAGTACCCTCACAGCCACACACGTGTTTGGGCAGTCACATGTTCACTTCTCTTGGATAAACACAGGTGAGGGCTTGCAGTGGTGGTGTGAGTAAGAATGGCCCCCCAAAGGGTCATATACCCAAGTGCTTGGCCTCTAGTTAGAGGAACTGTTTGCCTTGTTGGAGGAGGGGAGACTGAGGTTTCAAAGGCTCACAGCACTCAGCTCCTGCTCCAGCATCATGCCTGACTGCTCTTCACACCATGAGGTTCCTAGACTCTTCCCCTCAAGCTGTAAGTCCCAACAGACTCTTCTATAAGTGGCTTTGTTCGTGGTGTCTCATCACAGCAACTAAGACAGAAGGTAGTGTCAGAAATGGGGCTCTTGCTGTGATAGGCATGACTATGTTAATCTTTTTTTTTTTTAAGGACTGTAAGATTTTGAATACTATAAGCAGGGGTCTTAATGGGCCATCCTAGTAGGAACTTGGAAGACCACTGGTGGTGCTGAAAGCAATGTAGACTATTAGAGGCCCAGCTCAGGAGGTTTCATATGGGAACAGAATTAGCAACTGGGCAAGAGACTATTCTTGTGCTATTTGGCAAAGAACAAGGCTGACAGCAGCAGCAACAACAACAACAGGTCTGGAGAGAGAGCTCTATGGTTAAAACCATGTACTGCTTTTACAGAAGACAGGAGCTCAGCCCCCAGCACCCATGCCAGGCAGCTCGCCACAGCCTAACCCTCCAGCTTCAGAGGATCTAATACTTCTGTCTTCAGCAGGTATCTGTACTCAAATGCACACCTACCCATATTTAAAAATAATAAAATACTTCAAAACAAAACACAAAATGGGCACTGGAAAGATGGCTCAGCGATTAAGAGCACTGACTGCTCTGTGGAAATGACCTGGGTTCAATTCCCAGCAATCACATGGCAGCTCACAACTGTCTGTAACTGCAGTTCCAGGGGATCCAACACCCTTACACATACATATGAGCAAGTAAAACACCAATGTACATAAAGTAGAAAAAAAAAAACAAAACAAAAAAAACAAAACACAAGGGCTGGAGAGATGGCTCGGAGGTTAAGAGCACTGGCTGCTCTTCCAGAGGTCCTGAGTTCAATTCCCAGCAACCACATGGTGGTTCCCAACAATCTATAATGAGATCTGGTACCCTTTTCTGGCAGGCATACATGCAGCAAGAATATTGTATACCTAATAAATAAATAAATATTTAGCTGGGCATTGGTGGCGCACACCTTTAATCCCAGCACTTGGGAGGCAGAGGCAGGCGGTCCACTGTGAGTGGCCAGCCTGGTCTACAAAGTGAATCCAGGACAGCCAAGGCTACACAGAGAAACCCTGTCTTAATAAACAACAAACAAACAAGTACAGTTTGAGGAGAAAAAGAACACCAGGAAATTTAACTTAGGAGCTAAGGTTTGTGCTGAGAGAGATATGGAGAAATGGGAATAATGGAAGTAATGCCCTCAGAGTGAGACCCTACCCAGCTAATCCTACAACTTATAAAAAGGCCCAAGGAATTATTTGTTCCTAAAGAGTAACAAATCAAAGTTTATTCAAATGTAATCCAAGAAGGGGGCCAGGTTCCACCTCAAGTAGGCAGCCAAACTGGCATCATGGATTCTGGCTTTAGAGTCACAAAGGATACAGTAAAGGGGTTAAGATCTCTCTCCAGCCCTTTCAAAGGGTGATGAATCAACTGACTTCAACTGAACACCAAGCTTATGACTTGTAGGTAAGAAAAAAAATTCTCCCAATAATGGCAAAGCCATCCCAGAGAACTGTAAGTTATATCACTTTCTTTCCTTCTGCATATCATAATGGGATGAGAGAAAAGGAAGCACTAATTAAAAACACCCCAGAAAAGTTACTGTTTATATCACTAGTTTTATGTCAACCTGACAAAGGCGAGAGTCATTTGTGAAGAGAGAACCTCAATTGAGAAAAATGCCCAACAAGATTCAAGAGTGGCCTGTAGGCAAGGCTGTGGACATTTTCTTACTTAAGTCATTTATGTGAGACGGAGGGCCCAGCTTATTGTGGGTGGTATCGCCCCACACAGGCAGTCCTGGGGTGTGCAAGACAGCAGAGAGAAAAAGGCAAGAGAACAAGCAAGTGGCAGTGTGCTGCTTACACGGCCACTGCTTCAGTTCCTGCTTCCAGATCCCTGCCCTTCCTCCTTCCATAATGGACTATGATGTGCGACTGTAAACTGAAATCCCACCCACCCCTCCTCAGGTTGCTTTTGGTTATGATGTTTATCAAAGCAATAGAAACTCTGAGACACTCACCTAAACGCTTCCCATTTGACTGCAGAAACCTCCCCATGGCATGGCCTCACTCATGGAAACCCAAACACAACTTATAAGCAGGGGTGCCCACCCAATGTGATGACTAAGGTAACACTCCTATCCCAGTGTATGCAGATGTCTCCCAAAGAGCTGGTGTGTGCGTTCAATGCACTGATTTCATCTGTTCTGTGCTCGGTAAGTTCTGAGACTCGTGCTGATGTTGGCCTGTCCCAAGCAGCTGGCAAGCTTCTGAACTGCAGAGGCATTGTGCTGCAGTCTGAGAGCAGTACCAATGAGAACCAAGTACAGATTCACACGCATACAGGCCTCTGCTGCTGTAATCTACTCATCGGAAGGGGATGCCTGCACTTATTCCTCATGCCATTACTTGAAAAGGGTCTTCTACCTGCACTTATGTGTCTTGAAATACCAGCACGTTAAATATCAAAGCTTTTAAAAACTAAGATGCAGAATCACAGCCCTTCATTCTTAGGGTGCTTGGAGCAATGTCAAGTGAAGGTCACCAAAGCACACAAGTGTGTGGGTCTCATGTGCACCCCACCCCCAGTGTACATAATCCCAGAGAAGTGAGCCTGAACAGGATTTGCTCGACTAGCCCATCATCAGGGCATCTCTCGGCCTTAGGGCAAGGCAGTGTGTGGGTCATTCCTGGGCACAGCCTTCCCACGAACAGGACAGGATTCCACTGCCCACCTGCCGAAGTCCCTGATGCTCAAGGACAGTGCCATGGCCTCAACCTGCGTCTCCTCCCAGGCTCTAATGGCACTGAAGAGGGAAGGGCCATAGCAGCTCTCCCCTCAAGCCTCCTCCCTGTTGGCGTCCCAGCTGTGCTCCGGATCTAGGAGAAAGAAAGAGGTCTGGATCTGGCGCAGGGGACTGTGAGGCCCCACAGAGAGTGAATACAGGGTATTTGTACCTTTAACCTGGCCTCTGAGTGGTATGGAATTTGGTATTGGTGGAAGAAGAGTGGACAGTGGTGTCCCATCTGGAAGAGAAGGTACAGGAAGCTCTTGTGAACTCAGACTGCACACACAGGCCAGCGGCGAGCACAGACAGCACGCCCAGCAGAAAACACCTTCCTATCTGTCCACAGAAATGCTCAACAGAAATATACCCAAACCACTGTGGCACGTCCAAGCAAGTCTTACAGACTACAGACTCTTTTAAGGTTTTTTGGTTTTTCTTTTTCTTTTGAGACAAGGTTTCTCTATGTAGCCTTGGCTGTCCTGGACTCACTCTGTAGACCAGGCTGGCCTTGAACTCACAGCGATCCACCTGCCTCTAGACTACAGACTCTTAATTCCACTTCTGATCCCGCCCCACCCTCCACCCCCGGCTCTGCAAAGCCAGGGCATCATATTACTTGTAATGTGCTCAGTCCCGATCAGGAAGCAAGACTCAACGGCCCTGCTGAAACTACTTAACTGCAGTAGGCTTTTGCAGGAACGCCTCTCAAAGGCTATCCCTAGCCTTGTCAATGCCACCCCCAAATACAAGACCTGCTTCTGACCCATCTTGTAAAAAGTGATTCTTTCTTACAGAGGTAGGGAATGCTAACATTGGAATAGCTGTCCTTACAGAAACAACTGCCACTGTCTGCTGCAGCCTTGGGTCTGTTGTAGACAGTGGGCCGGACACCTGCAGGGTAAAACCAATCACCAAGGGACTCTCCTCCAAGGCGGTTTTAAAGTGGTGATAGCCCAGTGAAAAGGGCTACTGTTTAGCATCAACACCGTCACCACTGCCACCACCTCTGCAGTCTTGTGAAGCCTTGCTGACATGGACAGTGTGCCCGGCTGAGGATCAATTACCACATGCCCTAGGAAAGGAGAGGCTACACAGATGGCCGCAAAAGGCCAGAGGCAGACAATTACCTTTCATGAAGAATCGGCAGGTAGGGCGAGGCCTCACCTTCCGGTCACTGGGGTCCTTCACTTCGCCTTCCTCCAAGTCATCATCCTGGAACAGAGGACAGTCATTTGGAGGTGAGCCGGCCCACTTTGCCCACCACACCTCTTCACTAGGCCATAAGCACAGAACCAGGCATGGGGAGCAGCCATCTTTTCCACAGCTATGCCTCACCAGCTCACCTCAGGTTTCCCAATCTTAAAGGCCCACTTACACAACAGATGGTCTCCTGCTCACCCATAACCTCAGAAGACAACTGTGGGAACGATGGGCTCCCCCAGACATGCCAGAGCAGAGCTTCGCTGTGTTTCTATCAACTGTGAGCAGGCAGTGGGCACACTGTCCTCTTCACTACTCTGTACACTAAGTGTATAAACCAAGTGCTTCACATCCTTTGCAGCTGAGCCCTGCTTGCCTCTCAAGGGGAAGGCGGAGGGGGAAGGCGGTGACCCGACGGGCAACACCGCCTTGTGGCCCATTCTTCACTTCACCAGTACTTTGCAGTGACCTAGAAGCTTTACCCAGAACAGAACCCAACTTCTGATAGAAACCAAGGCCTGACCACTGCTCTGGGCTCTCGCCAGGCATCCCCGTGCCCAGGACTTGTCCCACCAGCCTTGTAGTCAGGCTGCTCCCACTGTCCTGAGTTCCTTGGATAGTTCTAGCACGAGAAGAGTGAGTACACATCACTCTTGCCTTGGCCAGCTGATCCCTTGGTAAGACAAATGCAGAACAAAGCAAAGCCATGAGCTAGGAAGTGAGGGAGCAACCCCTAGTCCAACACCTATGATATGGACTGTTTCTGGTACCCTGCAGGGAAACTACCCAGGGTGTCTCTAGGTACACAAAAGAGCTTTGTGGGATATTGTGCCACACCCGCTCTGCAGAACTCCACACTCACTGAAAGTCAGCTCTGCAGGACCCCACACTCACTGAAAGCTCTGCAGGACCCCACACTCACTGAAAGTCAGCTGTCAGGAACATCCTTTCTAGTATACAACAACAAGTAGGTGCCCTGTGCAGCTGGCCCTCAGCCCCAACTGCATGGAACTCCATGCAGGGGAACTGCCTGAGAGGTGCTCATCCTGCATGGCAGTCTGAAGGTAAGTGGGTCTTGACCTAGGAAACCGCTCCTGAGGAGGGAATCCGAGACTATGATAAGAATAGTGTGTGTGTGGGGGAAAAAAAAAAAAAAAAAGAATAGTGTGGGGCTGGAGAGATGGCTCAGCGGTTAAGAGCACTGACTGCTCTTCCAGAGGTCCTGAGTTCAGTTCCCAACAACCACATGGTAGCTCACAACCATCTATAATATGATCTGATGTGCACTGTATACATAATAAATAAACAAATGTTAAAAAATAAAATAAAAAGAATAGTGCATATGCTAAGCAAGAATCACAATAAATAGCTGAGCAGAGGTGGTGCATGTCTTTAATCCCAGCACTTGAGAGGCAGAGGCAGGCAGTTCTCTGAGTTCGAGGCCAGCCTGGTGTACAGAGCAAGTTCTAGGACAGCCAAGGCTACGCAGAGCCTACAAAAGAGGTAGCAACAAAGGCCAAACATGCAAATACTATTGTGAAGTGGGAGGAAGAGACAGGGTCCAGGAGAGCAGCTTCCAGGGAAAATGGCTGCTGGCTTGGAGCTACTGTGCTCTCTTGGGCCGAGACTATCACTCACGGTGCCCACTTGCCTGCCATCCCTGTTCTATCTTCAGCATGATGCTGTGATCCTTGCACAGGTTCCAGATCTCCAGTGCCCAGAGCTTCCAAAGAGCATGAACCATAGGGTACTGTGGGTCTGGTAGGAAGAAAGTGGCCTCTCCTGTTACTGAAGGATGCTGGGTTGGGGTCTTTTAGTAGCACGCTGCTTCCCATGGAGTGTAGGAACATTCACATGGGGGTAGCACACAGAGTAGGCAAAACAGAAACACACTGTAGACCTGTATAGGCTCGAGAGTAAACTGTCAGATTCATCCCATATACTGTACCCAAGGGAAACCAGCACACTAAGACCATGGGTGCTGTCTAGGGCAGACTTAGTTCAATCCATTTCCCCACTGTGCACAGCCACAAGACAAGTTAGAGTTACCAGTGCTCCTACGGCCAAGGCCCTCCATAATTCCTATGAAGACTTCAACCCCATTTGACCAGGCACACCTAAAACACACTCTCAACTTGAACATCTTTTTCCTTTTACCAACCCTGAGGTAGAGATCAACTTCCCCATAGTGGAAGCATAGAAGACAAATCAGAAAATCTGCACACCAAGCCCTTTACAAGGGGGAACTGAGCAAGTTAACTCAGGAGACCACTTACTACACAGCTGGGAGAGGTAGCAAAGCATCTAAATACTACATGCTTGCAGCCGTACATATCCCACCCACTCAAGTCTACTCTACGGTTGGGACACAAGGCCCTACTAGCAACTACCCTGTGTGGCCAAAGTCATCCTCAATCCAGGACACCTTAAAATTACCTGGATGCAGCAGTAGCTGCTACAGGGCTGGTGCATGTGGGAATCTGGAGTCCCCAGACAGTGGTCCACTCTACCTGGATCATCTTGAGATGTTTAACCTATCTTCCACCAGAGTAACTCAGATGAGCAGTCTCTTTCTGAGACTCTTCAGATGGCTCATCTGCTCTGAACTTTGGGCTGTGTTTCCCAAAACCTCCAAGTTCAAATTCTTACAACAGAATCGTCTGCAAAGAAACCCTGACCTCCACACTCACGACTCCATGTGAAGGCCAGATCTAAAGACTGCGCCTTCTGTTCCTAAGCAACAGAAGCTTTCACTCTGGGGTTTTCTGCATGAATCCACCTCCCATTCTCCACTGTGGGCACCTCCTTTCCTCCTCAGCACAGGCTCTCACTCTGCCCAGTCCACCACTGAACCATCTCTTTAGGAACAAGGGAGCCTGGAAATCCTGCTGAGCCCACTTCCCCTGGATCAGTGTGCTGCTGAAGAGCCAGGGTTCTTGCCTGCTCCGCCATACTCACATCTATCTCCCCATCATCGATCTCTCCATCGTCATCCTCTTTCTTCTTCTCCTTAGCAGCTTCTGTGGGTTCTTTTTCTCCCGCACTTTGAACATCAGGCTTCCCTTCCTCTCCAGGAGCACCTTCCCCCTTCTCCTCCTCGTCCTCTGGCCCGGCCTTCTCAGCTTCCTCCTCCTGAGCAGCAGGAGCTGGCTCCTCGGGGACCTCCTCATCATAGTCGAGCTCGTGCTCATCCAGCTCCCGAGTGACTGAGGAGGCTTCATCCCTGAGGTCACTTGTCTGGTCCTCCTCAGCATCATCGCCCTCCTCACATAGGGATCCCGCTGGGCCCCTGCTCAGCTCGTGAGCCTCTGAGTCCTGATCCTGGGACTTGGGCTCACTGGCTCGGTCTTCCTCATCCGAGTGAGTCTCCTCCTGGCTCTGTACCCTAGTTACATTTTCCTCATCCTCCAAATCAGAAGCCCTCTCCCCAGCCCCATCCAAATCTTGTTCAGATCCACTTTCCCTCAGAATGTCATCATCTGAGAGTGCCGGCTGCTCTTCATCCTCTGGAGAGCGAGGATCCAGTTCAGGGCTCTCAGCCACATCCATCAGGACCCACAGATCTGCAAAAGACAGACAGCACAGACTGAGCATGGGCCCTGCCTCCTGGCCTCTGCCCTGAGGAGGGAGGCCCTGCTCTGCCCTTGCTCTACAGCCTCCCAGCAGAGGTGCAGGGCACAGCCCCACCGTGTATAGCCAGCCTCCACTCAGTGCTTCCTCTTCCTGCAGCTGGCACCAGTCAAGAGAAGTGAAGCATAAGTCTTGGCCTACAAAGGACAGCTACTGCGATTCCTGGGAAGTGACTCCTGAAAGTAAGATTTCTACAGAGGAAGGAGGGAGCACCAGAGGTCAGCAGCAGTTTCCAACTCAGCCTTTTTCTTTCATGCTGCCTCTCATGCAGCTTCTTGTCACCTCTTCAATTCCCCTCTCCTGCTCTCTAACATACAGACTCCGGGACCTCGTTCAGACCTTCCACCCAGCCTCCAGCATGTTCTCCAAAGGCAGTGCTCTGAGACCAGTGACACCACAGCCAAATAGCCCAAGCTATCCAGGTATCTGCTGTATACATGAACTATGACCGAGTATGTTTAGACATGTAAATCATATACTTATATCAAAGACTTTCTTTTTAGAAGACTTCTATGTCTACGAATCCAGACTTAACCAAAGCAAATGTTTTCTGGTTTTTCCACCTCCACAACTCATAGAAAGTACTTTGCTCTGCGTAATGGCACATGCCTGTAACCACAGTACTTGGAGCTGGAGTTACATAGCAAATGCCCAACTCAATAAAAAGTGCACTGTTGGGCTGGAGAGATGGCTCAGAGGTTAAGAGCACTGGCTCCTCTTCCAAAGGTCCTGAGTTCAATTCCCAGCAACCACATGGTGGCTTATAAGCATCTATAATGAGACCTGGTGCTTTCTTCTGGCCTGCAGGTGTAAATGCAGGTAGAACACTGTATACATAATAAATAAATCTTTTTTTTAAAAAAAGTGCACTGCTGCACTTGTTTTAAAAGGTAGCCACCTAAGCTGGGTTAGAGAGTAAGTATAAAATGTCACATCCTGCCAGGTGGTGGTGGCGCACGCCTTTAATCCCAGCACTCGGGAGGCAGAGGCAGGCGGACCGCTGTGAGTTTGAGGCCAGCCTGGTCTACAAAGTGAGTCCAGGATGACCAAGGCTACACAGAGAAACCCTGTCTCGAAAAACAAAAACAAACAAACAAACAAACAAAAATTGTAAAAATGTACAACTTATTTATACTTGTAGCCTGGGCTGCACACTCAGTCAACGGCCTGCCTAGGGTATAGAACAAAATCTGTCTCAAAAAAAAAAAAAAAAAAAAGATGGGCCAGCAAGGTGAAGGCTCCTGCCAAGCCTGAAAACCCAAGCCAGATACCCGGGACCAACATGGAAAAAGAGCCCGACCTCTGCAGGCTGTCTTCTGACCTGATCTCCATGTACTCTATGACAGACACACACAGACAGACAAAGGGGGGGGGGGGGGGGGAGAAGCCGGCTAATGAGAGAAAATATGTTTGTATCCAGGTGCAGTGGCACATACATTTAATGCCAATGCTTGGAAGACAGAGGCAGAAGATATAGAGTTCCAGCTTAGCCTCAGCTAATATATCAAATATGAGGCTAGCCATAGATAGCTACATGAGACCCAGACTCAAGCAAAAAACTGCTGTGTAACTGACTATAGAATAAAAGAAGTAACTTAAAACCAATCATTTATAAAACACAATGATCACAATATAAATTTACAGATCAAACCAATCTATCAACAGGAGGTGATGGGTCATGCCTTTAATCCCAGGACTCGAGAAGCAGCAGCAGAGGCAGGTAGACCTACTAAGCGAGTTCCAGGATAGACAAGGATGCAGAAAACCTTGTCTCAAAGCAAACAAACAAATAAAAATCTATGAAAGGTCACTCAACAATACACAGCAGACAAGCTTTTCTGGTCACCTAGCATCAGTGCAGAGGAAGGGAGATTACTAAGCAGTCAGTCCTACCTGGGCACAGTAAACACATGCCAGCTTGTAATCCTGGGATTTGTGAGACAAGACAAGAGTTTGAGACCAGCCTGAACTACACAGTGAACTGCAACCCATCTGGGCAAGTTTAGAAGCTATGTGCAGCTCCTCATCTCTGCGGAATGTGGTGAGGGGTCCTTGTCGCCTAACGTACTCCTGCGGTGGGCATGGGTGAATGCCACGTAGGACAATGGCCAGACTAGGGGATGTGTTTTTCCACTGTTCAGACAAAGTCTGTTTAAAGTTCCAGTGTGTGTGGTAGATAGTTTCAGCAATTAAGTTAGGTTAATGCCAAATGCAACACCTCCAGTATGCCAATAAGGACCTCATAAATTCCTTGGTGTGTCACATCTGATCCCTTGCTTTGTATGGTTTTTATTAGGCGGTATGTTTCTCCATAGAGGCCCAGAGACTTCATCTCCCCAGCTGCCTAGGGCTAGCACCTGGCAGCCATATGAAGTCAGCCATGCTGAACTGGCTACCAAATCTCATATGCCCTACTTGAAACCTAACCAATTCCTGCTCTAGCATTTTATAGCTAAAGGCAACCTTGTAAACAGCATTATCTTTTAAATCAATTCTTATGCAAAACCAAACCTCCTGCCTGATTTGCAAGTCATACAACTGATACTGCAGAAAACAAAGCCCATGCCCCAAGCAGCTGCTGTCCTTGTAACTCACTATTTCCTGTGTACCCCTCAACACCTCCTGGCCTGCTCACAGCTCTTTTCTGGGGCCCTGGTACAAGTTAGTTTGCTTTTGATTTGAGTCAATATTAGGTCTAACAAGTTGTTTTTTGCATTTTTGGAAATACTGAGATGAAGCCCTATGGCATGAGCACTGGCTGTTCCTCCAAAGGCCCTGAGTTCAACTCCCAGCAACCACACGGTGGCTCATAACCACCTATGACAGAATCTGTTGCCCTCTTCGGTCTGATGCTCTCTTCTGTCATACAGGCATGCATGCAACAGAGGGCTTATCTACATAAACAAGCAAATCTTTAAAAAGAAAGAAAGAAATGGAGACAGAGTGCCTAACTAACTATCTGAACTGTAGCAAGGCTGGCAGAGAGGAAGGCTGTCCTCTATTTGGGGTGTTTGAGTTAAAACTTGAATCCATGTTCTCCTGCTTCCTGGGCTTACGTTCCTGGGCCAAGTTAAGTGAACTTGCCACGCCTCAGTGTCTTCACCTGAAATATGAGGACAACGGCAGCTCTCTCATGAGGCTGTCAGAACTTGGTACCTGGTGATGTGCCCCAGACATAAGCTATACATCTGAATTTGAACTGAAGAGATAACTCTCTAGTTAAAACACCATCTCATACCAGTTCTGTCGCTTCAGCTCAAGTCTGCTGGAGCCCTCAGGAGTAACATGCTGTTTCATTAAACAAATCCTGGAACAACACATCTCCCGTATGCTGAGAATGCTGCAAAAGTTCCCTCAGTCTGTCCTGGAGTCCTGGAACTCAGAAATCTGCCTGTCTCCGCCTCCCAAGTGCTGAAATTAAAGATGTGTGCCACATTATACGCAGCTTCCTCATGCTTTTTTTTTTTTTAATGTGCACTGGTGTTTTGCCTGCATGTCTGTGTGAGAATGTCAGATTCCCTGGAACTGGGAGTTATACAGCTGTGAGCTGCCATGCGAGTGCTGGGAATTAACCCAGGTCCTCTGGAAGAGCAGCTAGTGCTCTCAAGCACTGAGCCACCTCTCCAGCCACCTTCATGCAAGCCTTCATCCCTATCTCAACCTTCCAAGTAAAGAAACTGAGGCCACAGGGCTACTGCATACATCTCAGGATTGTCATTCAGGCATATTATGGAACCTGTGTCGCTAGACAGAATTAGTTCTATTCTCAGCCACTAAAGTTTCTACTATAATCCTTTTTGATACAAACCACGCATAAACTAGGGTCTCTACAAGCCTGTGGGTTCTGTCTGCTTTCCTTTTCTTCCCTCCAAATATCAATGCTCTAGACAATCCCCACAGGCACATCATTTTTACACAAAGACAGGGTGACTAGCTTGAGAATCCTGAAAGGCTGGTGTGCTGTATACATGGCCATTGAGCTTTTATGCCCTCCAGGTGAATTTATACAAAGTCAACTACTGATTTGTGAAGTCGGTTTCTGGCACATGCCATAAAATAGTAGGGTAAATGGCCCTGAAAGTACCTGTAGCTGTCCTGTTGTGTGTGTTTAGGGGGAAGGACAGAGGACTCCTGGGATCACTGGCTGTTCTGAGCAACCAATGGCAGGCATAAACAAGCCCAGATATACAAAATTTCTCTCTTCCTTTCTGCCAGTTCAAAACCTCAAAATTACTCTCTACTTTAGGAATCTTGTTTCTTACACTGTATGCTATTCTGTTAATCTAACTACAAACTCTAACAGTTTATTTGGAGGTTGTTGGGAGGTCTCCACCTCACCTGTTATAAGTTGGGATCTTAAGTATCCAAAAGCCCAAGTGTTAAAAATCTTAGTCCCCAGGGACTTACTCTCCAAGACAGGGTTTCTCTTAGTAGCCCAGGCTCTCCTGGAACTCACTCTGTAGTACAGGCTACCCTCCAACTCAGAAATCTGCTGCCTCTGCTTCCTGAGCACTGGAATTAAATAAAGGTATATGCCACCAGCCAGTTCTGGTGCAGAACGTTTTAACAGGTAAGTTCTCATGGGAGACCTTTAGGACTCCAGTCTTTGTTTGGCTCTCCAGCATTTTACTCTACCACACTTTGGCCATGATATGCTACCTTACCAACTGAACACAGTCTAGGTTCCAGAATCTACCAAACTGAGACCCAAAATATACCTTTTCGTTCTTTCTCCTCCAAGGCCCCCGCCCCCTCCTTCCTTCTCTCTCCCTCGGCAACGCCCCTCGCTTGCTGAGATAGGGTCTCTTTATGTATCCCTGGTTGTCTGGTACTCTATGTAGAAGAGGTTGGCTTCAAACGCACAGAGCTCTGCCTGCCTGTCTCCCTGGGATTAAAAGTGTTTGCCACTAAATCAACGTATACCGTTTTGGGTATGAGCTCATCACTTCAGGTCTTTATCACAGTGATGGAACACCGATACACTCTTCCTGCTCCTGAAGAGGCAGGGCTGGCGCTCAGCTGCCTGTACAGCACACACTGTACGGATCTGCCAGGACACTTCTAAGACTGCAGTGGCCACCATCAGCACCCACAGGAGGGTTCGGCAGTGCAGTTACCTTGCAGAGGTCCTGAAAGATTTTCTGAGAAAAGGAGCTGCACTGTCTTCCTTCCCCTGTGACCTCCTGGGACTTGCACTACTGCAGGCCACATTCAGATGAACGTCTTTCGGTGATAACCACAAATCTGCATTTCTTAGACGCCTCTAGTCCTGCCTTTAGAGCAGGAATCACTGTGGGACTCAGGATGGCTTGAGCGCCAGCTGTGCTCAGGCAAGCCCACTGTCTCTCTAGGTGCTACTGTTGTTTTGAGACTGTGTGTGTTACCCTATGCTGGCTGCAGGGAAACAAATGTCCTATTACATGTAAGCGATGGACTGAGGGTCCTCCCATGTTTACAATCTCAAAGTTTAGAGCTAATCTTTAGTCCTCCTACCCACAGTAACGAACCTGCTCCGAGGTTCCCTGCTACATTTGACATACTAAAAGATGCTTGTTGAATAAATGACAAAATCCCATTAATCCAGGAGCTACCTGTTGCATACCAGAAAGAAACATAATAAAGTTGCCTAATATATAAAACACTATAACCAGAGTTGTAGGGCAATGTGCTCTGTTCTTGTCTCTGCAGCAGCTCTGGGAGGCCAAGCTGACTCCAACTGCACTACTAACGGCAGAGCAGCACGTCACCTTCCCCTCACAGGAAGAGTTATGAGGAACCTCTACAAGCTACTTACAAGCCTGGCCTGCTGAACTACCAACCTGGGTTTTTTGTTTTGTTTTGTGGCTGGATTTCTCAATGTAGCCTGTAGAGCAGGCTGGCCTCAAACTCTTAGAGATCCACCTGCCTCTGCCTCCTGAGTCCTGAGATCACAGGCTTGTGACACAACTGTGCTGCTGGGGTGTGACTATTAAATGAAGCCAATTTCTTCACATGGCTTACTACTGAGAGAGGTGTTCCAAGTAGGCTTGCGCAAAGGAGGTTCAATAACATACAAGCACAACTTCAGGGAGACTACTTTATATTTTGAGACAAAGTCTTACTATGTAGCCCTGACTGTCCTGTAGGCCAGGCTAGCCTTGAACTGAGAGATCCTCTTGCCTGTTGCGGCCCCCCCCAAGTGCTGGGATTGAACTTTAGGCCACCATGCTCAGTTGTGGGAAACTACTTTTAGCAGAGCAAACCCTATGTAGATGTCTAAGTCCTCTTACGCCTGGTTAAAACCCTCATTTGTAGCTTCGATGTACACTAGAACATCAGGATTATTCCAAAAACTAAAACAGAAAAAAACCAACACTATTCCAAAGTGATTTAAGTGCAACAAAAGCTCTTTGATAAGGAGGTAGTCACCTTTGAAATGGTCTGTAGATGACAATGTATCTCTTTAAAGATGAGCAAGGCAAGAGCTTACCTGTTGGGTGTTCTGAAGTAAATCCAGAGTTCTCTTAAAGTGTCTGAGCATTCCCCACCTACAACTAGAGAAGGGTTTCAGGCTTTGGGACATATTGAGCTGGTTCCAGAACTGGCTGGGCTTTTTTTACGGGTTCATGTCATACAGTCACCTCTCAGGGGCTGGGAAATAGGATTTAGCATAGGGGTTGATTGTCAACCCCTGCCTTGGGATAGATAATGTGATGACGACGAACCAAATGGCCTCTTTCATTATCCCCACATGGGTCTGAACATTACCTACTCTTGTGCCGGGAAAACTCAGCTGTCAAGTATACGAGGCAAACTAAGTTTCTAGCAGTAGCGAGCCTACAAGTCTTAAGTTAAATTTCCTTCCAGCACTACAACTGTTTGGCTAACTTTACACCAAAGACTCGGCGTCTCTGAGCTCCCAGTCAAAGAGGCGAGGTTACACTTCCCAAGAGATCGGGGCCTCACGGGGCACAGTGGGTTCGTCCAACCTGTGCACGCTTGAAGTTGAGGGAGCAAGTTGCAAGAGGCTCCAGAGAGCTCAAAGTTCCCTGGACAGCCCGTCGACAGTCCAGGCGAGCCTCCTCCCGAGCCAACCTGCGTGCTTCTCTCCCCTTTGTAGGCGACGAACATGTGCCACGCCGAGTGGCCCGGAAGGGAAAATGACAGCTTCTCGAAAACCAACTTCACCATGGCAGACCGCGGCGCGCTAAAGCGCCGGGTCGTCCCAGGCCGCAGCCGGCTCGCGCGCCTGCCCGCTGTCCCGGGCCGCGTTTCGGCCCGCGGCTGCGCACAGCCGGGGGCGCGCCCGAGCGCTCGGGAGGCGGCGCCGGGCTCCCGGGCCTGGCTCCCGCCGCCGCTGGGGGGGGGGGCCTCCTCCTTGCCGCCCGCCGGCCCCGCTTACCTCGGCGCGAGGACGGGAGGCGGCCACGGCTCCGCTGGGGTGGGGGCGGCGTGGACAGGACGTCCCTCGGCCTTTCCGCTTCTCACTGGCTCCGGCTTCGGGCACGACGCGGGCGGAACAAACGGGCTCCACTACCCGCGGGGGCCGGCCATTGTGCGACGTCATCAGGCCGCGACGGCCGTCCTGAAGACCGGCGGGCTTCCCTCGCTAGCCCCGCCTTCCACGCGCTTCTTTCCGGCCTCCGCTGGCCCCGCCTCCGTGAGTGTGCGCTACTGCGCAGGCCCACCGAGATCGGCCCGCCCTCTAGCGGATCTCCTAGCGGCGCGTGCGCAGAGTCTGTGGCCCCTTCGCAGAACTTGACCCGGCATGCGATCCGGGTAGGGAAAGCCCTTTGAGGCTCTTGGTGTGTTCGTGCGGACACTCCAGGGTCTGAAAACAGGATTCGTTGCCTTATTAAATATCAATGCGTGACTAAAAGTGTTTCGGGGACTGGAGTGTAGCTGGTATAGACGCCACAAATCAAGTTTGCGCGGTGTCCTGGTACTATCCAAAAAAGCATTTTGGGAGACACTTGGAGAGTTTCGAGTCTCTTGCCTGCCTCTGTGGCGCTTTCCGGCCCTGAGGAGGACTTAGACCGATTGGAACATTTTTCTCTCACCCTCCTCCTACCCAGAGGGGCTCTGCTGCTTGAAGCCTAAGCCCCTACACATCACTACTGGCTTGAGAAAGGGGACCAAGTATCATTCGGCACTGGCCCCTTGCAAATGTTGGAACTGATTTCAGGCGTAGAAGGTTGGGGGCTGCCTGTCTTCGAGGGTCTGACAACATCAAGGCGAAAACAGCCCAGATGCCTATAAACAGATGAAAGAGCACAGTGGAACATTAATTCAGCCACAGAAGGAAACGAAATTCTGACACATGCTCCAAACACAGAGGAACCCTAGAAAGGTGCTTGAGAGAAGCCAGTCGGGATAGTATGTGTTGAATTTTGCCTCCCATGTCAAGTCCTAACGCCGAGCTGGTATGGATTTAGAAACAGGGCCTCTCCTAGAGGACGTGAAGGGGGCGGGGGGGGGGCAGGAGCAGAGGGGCTGGGATTCAGGATTAGTGTCTTTACAATAGTCACCAAGGAGAGTTCTTCTGGTGTTCTTTATATTGTTTGGGAGAGTCTCACTGGGTAGCCCAGGCTGGCTTAGAACTTGCAGACATCTGCCCGCTTCTGCTTCCCCACGGCTGGGATTAAAGGCATTTGCCACCAGCCCAGGCAAGGAACCCTCCCTTCCTCCCTCCCTCCCTCCCTCTCTTCCTTTCTTTCGGTGTTTTGAGACAGAGTTTCTCTGTATAACAGAGCCCTGGCTATCTTGGACTCACTTTGTAGATCAGGCTGGCCTCAAACTCAGCGACCCACCTGCCTCTGACCCTCGAGTGTTGGGATTAAAGGTGTGCGCCACGACACCTACCTGGAACTCTTTCCCTTAATCTCTCTCTCACTCTCCCCTCTCTCCCTTCCTCCCTCCCTCTCTCTGTGTCTGTTGGTCTCTCCTTCACACACACCACTACCATTTAAGAAGTAGTGAGAAGGCGGCTATCTGCAAACCAAGAGGATTCAGCCGTGCTCACCTTCATCCTCTGTGAGAAAATAAACGCCCACTGTTTAAGACAACCAATTGTGGTACTGTAAAAGGAACTTTTATTCTCCTGATTTATTGTTGTCTGGGAGGCTCACTGCCTCCTTCTGCTAGCTTAGGCCTAGTCCCGGAAGCTTCTAGCCTCCATACAGTCTAACCTAGGCCTAGAATGTTTTCATGCTCTGAGACTTACTGCTTAATAAACTCACCCTTTCTAGTTCTTTCTGAGCTCTAGGCTGGCTGGTTCAACTCAGCTGTTCTGGCTCAAACTCCCCTCCCAGCTGACTTACTCAATCTGGCTTCTCTCTCAGCCTCTGAATTGCTCAATTTGGCCTCAAACTAACTCTAGCAATCTGCTCTAATCTCCTGGCTCCTCCTTCTCTCACCACTCAGTCTTCACCTGAGTTCTTTCCCTGAAAGCGCCCCCCCTCTCTCCCCCACCCCCCACCACCCCCGCAGCTGTCCTGGAACTCACTCTGTAGATCAGGCTGGCCTCGAACTCACAGAGATCAGCCTGCCTCTGCCTCCTGAGTGCTGGGATTAAACGCCCATGCCACCACACCTGGCTTGATTATTGTTTTTGCTGTGACAAAAACACCATGACCAAAAGCAATCTGAGGAAGAAAGGGTTTATTTCAGTTTACAGTTTACAGTCTAGCTGCCAGGCAGTGGTGGCACATGCCTTTAATCCCACCATTCAGGAGGCAGCGGAGGCAGGTGACTCTCTGTGAGTTCGAGGCCAGCCTGGTCTACAGAGTGAGTTCCAGGACAGCCAGGGCTACACAGAGGAACCCTGTCTTGAGAAGGAAAACAAAACAACAGCAAGAGAACAGTTTATAGTCAGTCGTGGAGGGAAGTCAGTGCAGGGGCCGGAGCAGAGACACTGAGGAAGGCTGGGCACTTGTTTGCTCATATGGTTTGCTCAGCCTGCTTCCTTACAGTGCTGCTCAGTATAGCCTCCTCAGGGGTGGCACCTGCTCTCTCACGTCAGCCATTCATCGTACGGACTTGTCTGCAGACAGTCTGATGGAGGCATTTTCTCCGTTCTTCCACTTCTCAGATAAGTCCAAGCTTGTGTCAAGTTGACAAAAACAACGCAAAACCAACTAACCAGGACAATCGTGCTCACGTAAGATTATAATCACAGGCCGGGCGTGGTGGCGCACGCCTTTAATCCCAGCACTCAGGAGGCAGAGGCAGGCGGATCGCTGTGAGTTCGAGGCCAGCCTGGTCTACAAAGTGAGTCCAGGACGGCCAAGGCTACACAGAGAAACCCTGTCTCAAAAAACCAAAAAAAAAAAAAAGATTATAATCATGAACCGGGCAGCGGTGGCACACACCTGTAATCCCAGCACTCAGGGGGCAGAGGCAGGCGGATCTCTATGAGTTCAAGGCCAGCCTGGTCTATAGAGGGAGTTCCAGGATGGCCAGGGCTACACAGAGAAACACTGTCTTGCAAAACAAAAAGCAACAACAAAGCAAAATCAGGGATATTTTCGGAGGTGTGGAGCAAGTGAAACACATACTGCCACCAGGCATGTAAATGGTGTGCTCATTTTAGAAGGCAGGAAGCATCAGCATGGAGAGGAGTGGAGGGGCACGCCGAGAACCCACACAGCTGGGAGGCCGCAGTGGGAAGATGAGCAGGAGAGGAGTGGAGGTGCACGCCGAGAACCCACACAGCTGGGAGGCCGCAGCGGGAAGATGAGCAGTTCATGTTCAGACAGGAGTGAACAGCTTGGACACAGAGAAAAAAATATCATCAGTACGAATGCTGTGAAAAATGCCTGAAAAGGCAAAAGCACTGAAAACAGTTGCCGCTTGAGAGTGGGAAGGAGGAAGGGAAAGGGAGGGAGAGGGAGAGAGGGAGGGGGAGGGAGGGGGAGGGAGGAGAGCTTGAGGGTCTGGCTTTCTTTTTTGTTGTTGGTTTTTTGAGACAGGTTTTTGCTGAGTAATATTCCTGCCTGTCCTGGACTCACTTTGTAGAGCAGGCTGGCCTCAAACTCAGAAAGATCCGCCTGCTTCTGGCTCCTGAGTGCTGGGACTAAAGGTGTGTACCACCATACCCTGCCAAGGGCCTGGCTTTCTAAATTGTGGGCTATACTGAGAGACAATATACAAGTGATAAGTCCTAAGAAGTATACAATTAAGAGTTTGCAAAGTGTGCTGGGCTTAGTGGGTGCATTTCTTTAATCCCAGCACTGGGGAGGCAGAGGCAGGTAGATTGATGTCAGTTCGAGGCTAGCCTGCTCTACAAAGCGAGTCTACGACAGCCGAGGCTACACAGAGAAACCCTGTCTGGAAAAACCAAAGCCAAAAAAATAAATAAAAATAAAAGAGTTTGCAAAGTGTACACTGAGCGGTCCCACCTGGCTGAAAACTGCCCAGCCTGTTGCTGTGTTGAGCACACGTCTCAGGACATGAGGCACATGGGGTCAGAAGCCTGAGTCTTGCAGCCCTAACAACATGGGCTCCGTCACCGTCCTCAGCAGGCCAACTCAGCAGACAAGCGATAGTGGAGAACATTGAAAAGAGGTTTATTTAATATGACAGCAAGGCCCAAGCTGACCCTAACAGCTCCGTAACACTGTGGGTTTGGAGTTCTGCCTACTGTTTACCTGAATACCCCAGAGGAGGTAAAGTCAAAAACTGCAGGACCCTCACTCCAGGGTTAGGGAACCCCAGGTCTAAAATGTTGGCCTCCACATTCTCAAAACATGAATGGACATATCCATACATACTTGCCAACTTTTGCTGTTCGTCAAGTAGCTGAAAAGGGGTTTTGTCTGAAGGTAGCAGTTTAGAAAGGACAGTTCTGTTGATTCATCACATGGTCACCAGAGGGCGCACCAGAGCAGTCCAGCCGCTGTTCTGTGGCTGGCCCCATTCTGGCTGGCGAATTCACTCAGAATGTGTGGGACTTTTTTTTCTTTCAGTTTTACGAGACAGGGTGTCTCTATGTAGCCCTGGCTGTCCTGGACTAACTTTGTAGACCAGGCTGACCTCGAACTCACAGCGATCCACCAGCCTCTGTCTCCCTGAGTGCTGGGATTAAAGGCGTGCGCCACCATGCCCGGCAGTCCTGTCAACTTTAAGCCTTGCCTATCCTCTGTGCTTAGCTGTGATCCAACCTACCCTTATTCAACATCCCTCAGACAAGGTTCTCACCCCAGGGAGGTTGGGCAGAGGCTCCCCAGACCTCCAGGCTTCTGCTGGCTTTTTCTCTTACTTCTGGTTTCAGGGGAGCCACTGACTTGGGGCAAAGGACCTATGAGGGGTCAGCTCCTACCCCATATTCAGAAGTTTATTTACACAGAGTTGCACGCAACACAGCACAGGCTGGTCTTGAACTCACCATATTGCCAAGGATGACCTTAAACTTCTGGTCTTGCTGCCTTTACCTTCCCAAGTGTCTGGGACTGCAGGTATGCACCACCACGCCTGGCTTAAGTGGTGCTGGAGACTGAACTCAAGGCCTCAAGCATACACTAGGTAAACACTCTACCAGCCTTAGCTACATTCCACCACCACCCCCGCAAGCTCCAAATAATTTTGTAAAAATAAACTTGATAGTATCAGTACATGATTAAGTGCATATTTTATGTACTTATAAACCTAGGTTGGGTAACATTTTCTTGGGCTTTCAAAGAGATTATGAGCAGAAAGTTTAAGAAGCCCCAGTCCTGACCTCCTCCACAGGCCCAAGACAGAGGGCTAGTGCCTGTGCCACAGCTCTCAGCGTTACGACACCATCACATCCGGCCGCCTGTATTGTTTTATCCTCCACCACCCAATTGTGTTGTGCAAAGCACCACCCTGATGGTTTGTGGGTAACTGTGAGTCCACTGGGGCCCATGTATTCTACACAGAGAAACCCTGTCCCAGGCTTGGAGGGTAAGTCCCTGGGGACTAAGATTTTTAACACTTGGGCTTTTGGATTCTTAAGATCCCAACTTATAACAGGTGAGGTGGAGACCTCCCAACAACCTCCAAATAAACTGTTAGAGTTTGTAGTTAGATTAACAGAATAGCATACAGTGTAAGAAACAAGATTCCTAAAGTAGAGAGGAATTTTGGGGTTTTGAACTGCCAGAAAGGAAGAGAGAAATTTTGTATGTCCGGGCTTGTTTATGCCTGCCATTGGTTGCTTAGAACAGCCAGTGATCCCAGGAGTCCTCTGTCCTTCCCCCTAAACACACACAACAGGACAGCTGCAGGTACTTTCAGGGCCAAAGCCTCTCCTGGTTCACACCAGTCTGCACCTACTGTGAGGCTCAGCACTGCCACCAATGTTCCATACTGGTCTCACAGTCTTCGCTGAATCCATCTTTCTTAGGTCTCCCATAAATAAAGTCTTGACTGGGCCTGTAAACTGGGCATCCAACACACCACTCCCACATGCCCAGCTCACTGAGTAAGGCTTGCCCTTCTCCTGTCTTCCATACTCTAATGTTCAAGGAGACCTCAGCTACAGAGAGACAACCAGGTGTCTCTAGGGCCCCCTACGAGCCAACCCCTCCAGAGACCGATCTCTTCACATCGCTCTATATTGGCAAGCTTTTGTCTCAAGGAGGGACAGGCAGTCACCTTGCTCAGCTTCTCTGACTTAGCAGCTATTGGGCTAGTCCTATCTGCCCCATGTCCCAAGCCAGGTAGCAATGGGTCCCTGTATTCCCTTGTTCCAAAAGCCCTGTCACTCAGAATTCACATGGCCTCAGTCTTCCACACTCGGCCATTGTTAAAGCCGCTGTCTGCACAATGGAGCGTCCATTTTTCCCTTTTTCTGTATTAGAGGTTGGACCTGAGGAGTATCTCCTGACACTTTTGGGTTGCTCCCTCCCCATAGGTCCTGGTTTGGGGGGTCTCAGGAGAGGCTCTGTGTTACTGGTTTAACATAGGCCCTCTTCCCTTTTGGTCCCCTCACCATAGAAAAGTGCAGGCTGAAATCTCCACTCACCCTTCTCTTTGCTCTAACTTCCATGCTAAGTCTCAGGCCAACGCAGAAGGGCCAACCTCTTCCTCTCTCTCAGCAATTGCCCCCTCGCTCCCTTGAGGCTGCCACCTCAGCTCTGAGAAGATCTATCGCAGAGACCAGGCTGCCTCTGCCACTGTGTGCTGATAAACTCCCTTCCCGCCACCGCCTCCAGGGCTCGTAATGTCTCTCTTCTCAAAGCATCTCCACACTCCTTAGGTGAGCCCCACCCATCAAGCTGGTGTGCCACCCCATAACCCCCACCCCTGAATACTGCCATCCTGGGATTTTCTCCCATAAACCCTCTCCATCACCTACTTCGGTGGTTTCGCCTCTCATTTATCTCCAGCCCTTTGTCACCAGCCCATAAACCCTACACGGATGAACCCCTAGGGTCACATTTTTCTCTGTAAACAACCTCTTCCCTCCCCATGCCACTTCATTGTATTAGTGTGTCTCATATTATGGAATATTATGGGTTACATCATTGCTCTCCCAAAACTTACACTCGTGCTGCTAAAATCCCTTCCCAGGGGGGCAGGTAAACATTCCGTCTGAGGGTGCCAAGGACAAACTGAGGCCCAAGCCCACCAAAGTTCACTCTGAGAAGCCAGAGAGTTTTTTGGGGTCTCCTAACTCGGTTATTTACTGTGCTGTGGGTGCTTTCTCCTACACCCCAAAAGATTGCGTGGGAAGTGTTTACCCAGTTGGGATAATGGCTTCCTCAAAGTCACACAGATGGAGGCTAGCCACTACCTAGTCTGGTCTCTCATGGACACTGGGGCTTATCCACGGGGCCCCGGTTAGAGCTGCCATTCGGGATTTTGGTACCACTCCCCAGGTTCCTCTGTGGGCTCTTTGTCCTTTTCCTGTCAGGCAGAGGTTTGCTCTGCTGGCTAGCAGAGTTCCTTGCTATCTAGATAAACTCCTAAGGACCACTCCCACCCAAGCTGCTTTCCCTCCTGGGCACCCCCTGTTGGAGAGACCTAGGTTGCTAATGTTGATGCAGGTTGGCACAGGCTCTGCAGAGGGAGGCTAAAAGAAAAGCTGAGGAGCTGGGAGAAGCTGAGAGGGCTGTGTGTGTCTGCGTGAGGTGCACACGGCATATGTGTAATACTGCAGTCAACAGAACATAAAAGCTTTCTTCCACAGAATGATTGAGGCTCATACATTGTTCTCTCTCTCCCCCTCCTCCCCTCCCTCTCCTGCTCTCCCTTCTTCCCCTCCCTCCTTACTTCCCTCCCTCTGTCCCCTCTCCTTCCCGCCCCCAACCAACCTGGAAGGAGGACAATGCGTTGAGTCTTCACTGGGCGAGTTCTCTGACCTTAGATGTTTCTTTTGGAGTCTAGGGCATTTGGGGGCAGTCTTGCTGGGACATTGTATATAGTGGTCTCCGCTGAGTAATCTGCAGGACAGCTGAGACATCAGGGATGGACCTCTGCAGCTCTGGCTCCCACATCTGGAAGAGCTCTGGGAGGTCTCTGGATTCGGCCCAGGGTACCAGCTTCCGGCTGACTGCAGAGAAAGAGAACCGCTGGGATTGGAGAAGTTGCTACATCCTGCAGATCTAGAGCCTCTGCTCCATCTAACCAGAAAGGGCTGGTTTTCAAGCATTTCCGGGTTGTGTGGATATGTCCACAGGGCAGGCATGTCGTGTATGGTCTGTGTGGGCATGTGAGAGAGGACAGTGTATATGCTGGGGCTGTGGAAAGTCAGCCTGGTGTGTGTGTGTGTGTGTGTGTGTGTGTGTGTGTGTGTGTGTGTGTGTGTGAAGTCAGCCTGTGGTATGTGTGTGTGTCCTGTACTGTGAGCAAAGTACATAGGGCATGCACAATGCACATCAGGGCTAAATGTCATGTATGCACACAGACATGTTGTACACATAGGTAAAGTTTGTGGGCAGCCATTGTGTGTTGAGTATGATTCTAAGGTTGAATTTTTTTTTTTTTTTGAGACAGGGTTTCTCTGTGTAGCCTTGGCCATCCTGGACTCACTTTGTAGACCAGGCTGGCCTCGAACTCACAGCGATCCGCCTGCCTCTGCCTCCCGAGTGCTGGGATTAAAGGCGTGCGCCACCACGCCTGGCCTAAGGTTGAATTTTTATGTGTGCATGTGTATACCTGGATGTATGCTCAGGTGTGTATAAGCATCTTCCACGTGAACGGGTACATTGCACATGTGTAGGCACAGGAGCACTGTGTGTGTGGGCATGTGTGCTGTGTGGCTACACATGCACTCTGTACTGCATTGTGAGGCTGTGTGTGACATTTGTCCTGGGTACAGCTGCGTATTGTGTGCAGGCAGCATCCATGGGAGCACAGCTTCTCCTGGAGCCCTGCCTTGTTCTGATGCTCTGGTCCCTGTCCTGGGGGCTACAGTAGAGCTGTGGGACTGTGCACCAGGCTAGGCAGAAGTGGATAAGCACTTGACCCTGTGTGATGCCATCTGCTGCCTGCTCCAAGCCATCTTAGGGTTTATGCCGTGCTGGGCTCTGCACTTGCCTGTATGCAACCACACTGACAGGGTGCAAGCATTGAGGTGTGTGGTACGGTGTGTGGTGTATATGTGTATGTGTGTTGGGTGTTTTGTGTATTGTGATATGTGTGTGTTTGTGTCCACTGGGTGTAATTTTTCTTGTGTTCTATTTGTATTTAGTGTGGTATGTTTGCCTGGGGTTTGTACTATGTGTCATGTGGAGCGTGTATGTGCATTTGCATTCTAAGTTGAACCCCCATTTTGCACCCAGGTTGGTACCTGACCTATCTGGATCCCAATATAACTCCTTCGTAGCCATCCCCAGGAGCCAGGTGCTCCACTGTTCTCAGAACCCAAACTCATCTCCTCCACTTGGCTCGCATGAGTTGCCATGTCCTGAGCCTCAGACACTTGCATCCAGCAGCAAATAGAAGACCCAGACCCCATGAGGCTCAGGGCCCTGTGCTTCAGGCTTGGCAGTCAGCAGTGGGCAGCTGTGTCCCAAGATAATTCTCCTGCTGATGGCTGCTGTATTTCCACCTCCTGGCTCTAGAGCTCTCCTCCATGCCTCCCATTCTGCATCTCAGTGGAGGGTCCAAGTGCCTTAAACCACAGCCTCTCAACTATGCACCCACCCGATCCATACACTGACCCTTTCTTGGCCTTCCCATCTGAACCCTGTCCCAGTATCTCCATCCCCCCAAAAGTCTGCCCTGATAGCTTCACTTCCCAGCACCCATATGGCAGATTACAACTGTGTGGTTCCCAGTCCAAGGGATCTGATGCCCTCCTCTAGCTTTCACAAGTACTACACACATGGTACACAGTTATACAGTCAGGTAAAATGCTCATGTACATTTAAAAAAAGGGAAAAATTAAATAATATTAAAGAACAAGCACAAATCACTTACCAACGTCAAGGCAGTATGAGGTAATAGAAGAACCAGCCCAGATCTGGATATTTGTTCTGCTTTTAGAATAATATAGGGCATCAGGGAAAGTCCCTGCCTTCCTCTATGTCTAGGTTTCCCATCTGGAACACAGGCAATTGGATGATCTTTCTCACCATCCTCCACTCCTGGGGATTGAACCCTGGGTCTCCCACACACTAGGCAAGCCACATCTCTAATCTTTTTTTTAAAAGTTAAAAGAGATAGGTACTTACTAAGGCTGATAGTAAACTTGTGATTCTGTAGAGGAATTTTAATCCAGCAACACTGCTCCTCTGATCACATCCAAAGACCTTCTAGGTCTGTGTAATCTGGCTGGAATGCAGATGTGCCACACACCCTTAATCTGGCTGGAACACAGGCCCTCCTTTGGCACACACCTTTAGTACCACACAAAGAAGGTAAACTTAGTTTGTGGAAGGAAGCATCCAGGTTTGAAAGTGATGTCATATTGAGAGACAGGCAGAGTGATGAATAGGAGAAAGATATGATAAAATAGGGTATGTCCAACTCTCACAAGAACACAGAGAGAAAAGAGAGGCAACTTAAGAGAGCAGCGCAGAGGGAGAGTTTTACCGGGAGAATTTCACAGAGACAGGTTGTAGAGAGAACAAGCTAGACACAAGAGAAGACAGAGCGAGCCAAAGAACGAGAAGGAGCCGGAAGATTAGAGCAGATTGCCTGAGTTAGTCTGAGGCCAAGCAGAGCAACTCAGTCAGAAGCTGAGAGAAGCCAGTTTGAATCAGTCCGCTTAGAGAGGAGTTTGAGCCAGAACAGCTGGGTTGAACCAGCCAGCCAGAGTTCAGAAAGAGCTAGAAAGGGTGAGTTTATTCAGTAGCAAATCTCAGAGGCTGAAAACATTCTAGGCCTAGATTAGATTGTATGGAGGCTAGAAGCTTCCAGGATTAGGCCTGGTTAGAAGAGGCAGTGAGCTCCAATATGACAATTACGTCTGGCAAATAAAAGAGACTATCACAAGCTCCTCTGAAACCTGATTTTGGGGTCAAAGTCAGCTGTGCCATTGGTTGGAGCTGAGGCTTTGGGCTCAGTTACTTGTCACCCCTGCTACCTAGACAAGGTTCAGCTTGGGACAGTGTCTCAGACATACGGCAGCAGTACTGTGGCCTCAAGAGCCAGCATGCCTTGACTGTGTCCCCCAGGTACATCGCCATTTACCACTCAATGAGAGCACAGACTGTGTGCACCATGGCCCGGGCCAAATAGATCGTCGCAGGTATTTGGGGGGCCATATCCCTCTATTGCCTACTCTGGTTCTTCCTGGTGGACCTTGATGTCTGTGACAACCAGCACCTGGAATATGTCTATAAGGTGTCTCAAGGTCTGCACCTGCCCACTTTCCTGCTGGACTTCGCTGTCTTCTTCATCACACCCTTGCTGGCAACCATGGTTCTCTATGGGCTCATCAGGCAGATCTTATTTCAGGGCCCATTGTCACAGGAAGCCTGGCGGAAGACAAGGCAGTCTCATGTGCAGGGCGAGGGTGTACCAGGCAGTTGTTCTAGGTCCAAGGGCTCCGTGTCCTCCAGGAAGCAGATTAGGGGTCCTCCCGGGTACAGGTGGGGGGTTGTATGTGGGGTAGAGTCATAGCGAGAAGCAAAAGAGCATAAAACACCTAGGATGTGACAGAAAAAGCAGATGAGTGAAGCAGTCTCATGGTCCCTCATTCATCTGTCCATCCATCCATCTATTCATCCACCCATCCATCAATCCATCCACAGATCCATCCATCCATCCACTCATCTACCCATCCATCCACCCACCCACCCATCTACCCATCCATTCACCTATCCATCCATCTGTCTGTCCATCCATCCATCCATCCATCCACCCATCCAACGATGCCTACCAAGCCTCTATATGTGCCAGGCGGGTTCTGGGGCACAGGGAGAACATGGAATGGTCCCCAGATTCCTTCTTTCAACCAAGTGGAACCAAGGAAACACAAGCTTTTCCAAAGTCAGGGAGGAAGGAAATAGGGGAGCAAATGATGCTGGGGAACTAGAGTGAGGGACTGTTCAGGAGAGTTTGCTGGCAGGTGACACAGGGATACAGACAGTAGGGGAAGCTAAACTGAGCTGCACCCCCAGGCCTAATGAAAGTTCACTGAAGGAATGGAGCTCAGTCAAGACAGGAGTTGTCTGGTGTGAAGCAGGAGGGGGCCTCTTTCGCTGCCCTAAACTTTTCTTTCCTGCTCTTGAGGCGGAGTTCTGGAGTTTGATAACTCCAAGAGCCTTGTAACTTGAGTGCGCTACACAAGTCTCAGCCTAGGATGTCCTGCCAAGTCCATTGAGGTCAGGATAGCAATGCTGATGACATAGTTCAGTCCACAGCTGGGGGCTATCTGATTGAATCTAGTTCTCGTTACTTACTGTATACCCCAGGAGACAGCTAAAGCATCCTTACCCACAAAGCTGTGCATTATAAGATGGTATATTCACAGGATCCTGAATTTTAACTCCTTCTTGTCCGACTCATATCTGGCTAAGTCACTAATATCTGACATAGTCACTAATGTCACTGTGCATGGGGAAGTGACAGAGTTCTGATTGTCTTCAAGTATGGGCGGAGACACTGGCCATCCGTCTGCAGATGCCTGAGGAAGAGGTGCCTGCTCAGCTGGACAGCGACAGAGGGCAGCTGTCTGCAGACTCTGGGCTCTGCAAGAGCTGCTCACGGTGCACAGGAGAGTAGTTATTGGGACCCCAGGGCAGTGGGCTTTGTCAAATGTGGGACTGAAAATCACATCATGACAGACTCTCCCAGAGACTTTGCCTCTTGGCGCTATGTACCTGGTAGCGCTCACCCAGTAGTGAACTTGGGTCTTGTGGGACCCAGCTCAGGCTATGGCTAAGCAGAACACCTGAGGTCAAAACCATCTCATCTCCCAACACCACTGTGCTTCTACTGTGTGTCCAGCTGTTGCTTGCCACAGCTTCTCTTCTGTAGACCTTGAGGTCAGCGGCTACTCTTGGCTTGGAATGCTTTGTTTGGTAAAGTTGCTGGTTGGTTGGTATGTGTTGCCTAGGCATATGGTGTCCTCTTTTCTTTCTTTTTCTTTCTTTCTTTCTTTCTTTCTTTTTTCAAGACAGGGTTTCTCTGTGTAGCCTTGACTGTCCTGGACTCGCTTTGTAGACGAGGCTGGGCTCGAACTCACAGCAATCCGCCTACCTCTGCCTCTCAAGTGCTGGGATTAAAAGTGTGGACCACTACGCCTGGCATGGTGTCCTCTTATGCTGGGTTTTTTCTTCTTTTTTGAACTGTGGCCTTTGGCTCTGGAGTAAGATGAGGCAGGGCCAGCAGGCTCAGCATTGCGTGGATCTTGTAAAGGGTGCAGATGCTTGGACATTGTAGACTCCTGACTCAGAACCAGGCTGCCCAGGACATGCTGAGCACCCCAAAGAATAAAAAGCATGGGGCAGACCTCAGAGGTTCCTCTGGCCCTGAATTAGAGTCTGCTTTCACTTGTGGCAAAAGCTCCATCCTAGAGAGGCAGCAGAGGACCCACAAATGAAAAGATTGCAGAGAAAGACGTGGTAGACATGAGCCTTCCTCAGGACGGCCTAATGGCACACAGACACACAAATGTCTGCATTTGCTCCTGTGCTATACAAAGCCTTTTACATATACATGAGCTGTGCTTGGAACAAGCTTGGACAGCCTGTCTTATGAATGCTTTCCCTGGAGGCCAGGTGACCACGATGCCTGCTCCCAAGCTTGGGCTCTGGAACCTTCTCAGATCACCGCATACTAAAAACACCTTGCTTCTCTCCCATGAGACTCAGGAAGCTCCAGGTCCTTCATGGTCAGGGATGCCCACCCAGTCACCAGTCACAAGTCACTCAGAATCTGCCCTGAAGGATGCTGGCCTATTCCATGACATGATGGCCTCCCCATCCTCCCTGAGGAGACAGGATGCTTGCTCAGGGCTTTCCACAGACAGGCAGATTCAGCCTGTGAGAAGTGTTGTCTAGAGATACAGTAATTAGCCTTTAAGCATAGGGCCTGGCAGCCCCGTTTGTCACCTGCAGTTCATCTTAGAGCCTCCTAGGTAATTGGAAGAGGCCATCAGTGCGGGCATTGTGGGATTTGAAGGAATATTAGCCTTTCTCATTCCCCGGAAGCTTCTGGGAACTGCAGATGCTAATAAGAGCACCTACTAAGCTCTCTTTGAGTGTTCTAGTCGGCTCTGCAAGGGCAAATAGGAGTGAGAAATAAAAAATAAGGAAACAGTTTAATTCTTGTTGGTGGGAAAGGGGGAAGAGGCTTCCTCCTCCTCCTCCTCCTCCTTCTCCTTCTCTTTCTTCTCCTTCTCCTTCTCCTTCTTCTTCTTCTTCTTCTTCTTCTTCTTCTTCTTCTTCTTCTTCTTCTTCTTCTGTTTTTCTAGACAGGGTTTCTCTGTGTAACCCTGGCTATCCTGGAACTTGCCTTGTAGACCAGGCTGGCTATGAACTCACAATGATCCACCTGCCTCTGCCTCCTGAGTGCTGGGATTAAAGGTGTGCGCCACCACCGCCCAGTTCTGGCTTCCACCTTCTTAGTGACATGTTCAGAACAGATGCTGTGCCAGGTGGTGCCACTGTGATGATGGCTGCTCAGGGAGTGAGACACTTAATGTCCCCTAAGTGGCTTGTGAGTGACATGGATGCATATGCAGACTACAGAGTGCTGGCCTCACACAGGCCACGCCCCCTAGAAGAGACCCATTGCATCAAAGATTGGCAGATCCTAGTTTCTGTTTTTCTGAGGGGAAAACCCAGGCTGGCTGGGCAGGGGTGGCACATGCCTATAATCTCAGCACTCAGGGAGGCAGAAGCAGGCAGATCTCTAAGTTCAAGGCCAGCCTGGTCTACAAAGCAAGTCCAGGACAGCCAAGGCTACACAGAGAAACCCCCTCTTGAAAAACCAAAACCGGGGGGGGGGGGGGGGCTGGAGTGATGGCTCAGAGGTTGAGAGCACTGTCTGCTCTTCCAGGGGTCTGGGGCCCAACTCCCAGCAACCACATGGTGGCTGACAACCATCTGTAATGAGATCTGGTGCCCTCTTCTGATATGCGGGTGTATATGGAGGCAGAACACTGTATATGTAACAAATAAATAATTAAAAAAAAAAAAAAGAAAAAGGAAAGAAAGAAAAACCAAAACTGGGGCTGGAGAAATGGATTAAAGGTTAAGAGCACTGACTGCTCTTCCAAAGGTCCTGAGTTCAAGTCCCAGCAACCACAAGATGGCTCACAACCATCTATAATGTGATTTGGTGCCCTCTTCTGGTGTGCAGGCACCAATGAGGCATAATACTGTATAAATAAATGATAAATAAATAAATAAATATTAAAAAAAAAAAAGAAAAACCTAAACCAAGACCAAGAAGGAAGAGAAGGAAGAGGAAGAAAACCCAGGCCATAGGAAGAGAGGAAACTTTCCTGTCTTTCTTAGCAATGTTATCCTGGTTCTCACTGCTTTATGCTTGCAAGAGTGACAGTCCAGCATGGCCAGGTCTCACTAGCTTTGGGGTGCAGAGGCATCTCTGCTGGTCCAGTAGGAACTGCCTCTACATAGCACTTGCACAGGTTTTGAAACGTCTGAAAGTGATCCAGGTTCCTGGCCTCTCTAGAAGGTCAGAGGAAAGATCCCACATCCTGTGCTGGCCCTGAAGGTGCTCTTGACCCAGGATGCAAAGGTCAAGGTGTGAGGAGAGCAAGAGCTCAGCCACTGGGCTCAGCCTCGCAGTGCATTTCTAGTTGGCGAGAAGAAAAGCAGAATTCAGAGTTCTTTGTGCTGTCCTGCTGACTGGGTACAACACTGAAAACGCCCCCTGGGGAGAAGCAGTGACCAGGGGACACACTTCAGAATAATAAGGAGGGGGCGAGAAAGTGGTAGGGAAAATTGTCCTACAGGTCAAAGGGTTAGGAAGTCAGGAGGAAGAGGAATGGCTGAGGAAAACGAAGCCCTTTCTCAAAGCCACCGGGGCTTTGGGGTTGCACAGGCACAGGCACGGGCACAGGCACAGGCCTGACATGGGCACAGGCACAGGCACGGGCACAAGCACAGGCACAGGCCTGGCACAGGCACTGGCATGGGCATGGGCACGGGCACGACATGTAAGAGTCCTCAGTTCCCACTTGTGTTCACACCAGCCACTCCAGGCACCACCAGCTGCCTGGCACTCTGGTTTCTGCCTTTTTCTCAAGGCCTTACTAAAGATCTCCCACAGCCCAGATCACGAACAAAAGAAACCCCTTCTCACGTCTCACTGGGTGCTTGGTCCCCACCTGCACCCACCCTAGGCCTTTGAGCTTGCAGACTCCACTCTGCAGACACCCACTGACTCTACCACCCACCCTCCCCCAACGCTAAGCAGGAAGGTCTCTCTATTCCTCACAGCATTCCATTCCACATGTGCATAAATTATCTTTTCATTGAAAGGTTAGAGGCTCTTTAATCTTGCTCATTATAGCCGAGATGATGTGTGTTTGTACAGCTTTATTGAATAATGAACGTCCTTGCCTCCCAAATGCCCATTTAGTTTGCTTTGCTGTGGCTGTGTGGGGGTGGGGCCCTGTATTTGCAATGCCTAAAAAATGTGGCTTCAGGGGCTAGGGGCTTGGCTTAGTTGGTAAGGTGCTCACACAAGCATAGGGCTGACCCTCAGAGCCCACGAAAAAAACACTGGACTTGTTGGTGCATGTCTGTAATCTCAGTGTTAGGGAGGGAGAGGCAGGAGGATTCCTGAGACTCATTGGCTAGACAGCTGAGCTGAATCTGGAAGCTCCAGACCTCAGTAAGAGACTTTGTCACACACCCAAAACAAGTTGGGCAGGGCTGGAGAGCTGGCTCAGCAGTTAAGAGCATTTGCTGTTCTTTCAGAGGACCTGGGTTCAGTTCTCAGCAAGCACAGAGAGGCTCACGGCCATCTGTTAACTCCAGCTCCGGGGAGTCTGATGCCCCCTTCTGGCCTCTGTGAGCACTGCACACACACAGTAACGCACAGAAAGGCATGCAAGCAAAACATTCATACACATTAAAAAAAAAATCTTACAGAAGAAAACAAGGATGGGTAAATCAAGAACTCACTTTAAAACAAAACAAACAAACAAAAAACAGCAGGTGGGCAGTGGTTAAGGAAGACAGCCTCCAGCCTCCACATGCGCACAACATAAAAGCGGTGGTGACATTGGGAACATGAAGGATTTGGCAAGATATTTTCTCACTTTCCATATGTTGTGGGATTTATGATAACCTACAGAGTTTGTCTGGACTGTCCTCCAGTGACCCAGGCTTGTAGGTGAGGTGGCTCTGTCTCTGGTAACCCTGCCTCTGACATACAAGATAAAGGCCTGCCGAGCAACTGCAGTGCAAGGCAGAAAACTCCAAGGCTCTGGGGTACCCTGTGGCTATTGTGACAAATGACCACAGACCAGGGGCTGAGACAGTAAGCACTTCTTCCCCTGCAGCATACAGGTCATGAGTTTGAAATGTAAGCCCCAGCAGGCCAGGCTTCCTGTGAAGACCATGGGCTTTGTTCCATCTCTTCTAAGTCCTGGTGGCTCCATGTATCTATTGGGAGCTCCATGGCTCCAGCCACACCCTGCATATCCCTGTGGCCTCGTCTCCTTGCAAAGATCCCTGTCACACTGACTGAGGACATCCTCATCTCACTCGTACCACATCTGTATTTGCTAACACAGTTATAGCTACAGTTACTTGGTTAAGACTCAAACACGCCTTTAATCCTAGCACTCAGGAGGCAGAGGCAGATGGATTGCTCTGAGTTTGAGGCCAGCCTGGTCTACAAAGTGAGTTTCAGGACAGCCAGGGCTACACAGAGAAACCCTGTCTTTAAAAAAAAAAAAAAATGACAACATGATAATTCATTTGTGAAACTAATGCTGAGAGGGTGCCATTTTTAGACTAAGAAACACTTTCTGCTTAGTTGGGACCCCGAAATGGTTCTTTGCTGTGGAGGTCACCCAGAAGTTCTGGTAAAAGCAGCGATTTGCCTGCTTGCAGCCCCATTGGGAGAGTCCTGTCCACACACCTCGCCACTGGACTCCTTCTTTTCTCTTTCTGTAAAACACCGCTAGTGGGGTCAGGTCTGTTACCATGCAGCAAAAGGTGAACAGTAAGACTGAGGCAGATGTCATGAAGATACAGCTAAGTCCTAGGCCGTGTGTGTGTGTGTGTGTGTGTGTGTGTGTGTGTGTGTGTGTATCTGTATGTATGTGTATATGGTGTGTGTGTGTACCTGCATGTATGTGCATATGGTGTGTGTGTGTGTGTGTGTGTGTGTACCTCAGATGCACAAGGAGGCCAGAGGTTGATGACAATTGTCTTCCTCAGTCCACCCCTCCCTGTTATTGTCATCATTTTATATGCGTGTGATGCAGGCACACCCAGGCCACTACGCAAGTGTGGAAACCAGCTGGCAGCTTGGTGGAGTCAGTTTTATTCGTCGACTGTTTTTTTGTTTTGTTTTGTTGTTTTTTTTTGAGACAGGGTTTCTCTGTGTAGCCTTGGCTGTCCTGGACTCACTTTGTAGACCAGGCTGTCCTTGAACTCGCAGCGGTCCACTTGCCTCTGCCTCCCAAGGGCTGGCATTAAAGGCATGTGCCACCACGCCCAGCTGGTATTCTTCCACTCTTCTGTGGGTTCCAGGGAGTACCCTCAGGTCGCCAGGCTTTCCTAGCCACTGCATTTCCCCACTGAGCCATCCTGCCCACCCACTTATTTATTGAGACAGGGTCTCACTGTGTAGACAGGGTCTCACTGTGCAGCCCTGGAACTTGCTGTGTAGACTAGGCTGGCCTCCAGTTCACTGACATCTGTGGACCTCTGCACCCTGGGTGTGTACTACCATACCCAGCCTTATCTTTTATATATAATATATTAAATTTTGTTTTGAGAAACTCATGCCTGTATACAGTAGATTTGGATCCTATCCATCCCACCTCACTCTTTGCAACTGTCTATCACTAAGCCAGCGGCACATCACTGAGTCAGCCAGACAAGCCAGCTACCAAGCACCTCGGCCGTGCCCAGCCCTGCACTGGAATTACAGAGTCTACTGCTCAGGATCCAAACTCAGGTCCTCACACTGCCACGCAAGCATGTTACTGAGCATCTTAGCCCCCAAAGGCTACCGATTGTTCTGGGTTGTACCCTTCTAATATTTGGGGTGGTAAAATGTGCTTTTAAAGAAATGTTGAGGCTGTTAGTTCCAATAATGAAAAAATTGTCTGGGGACATTAATTAATGTCAGTGTGTCTGTGGGGCGGGGGGGGGGGGGGCGGCGGGGGGAAACAAAAAGAGAGAAAGTGAATCCTGTGTGACCTGAAGTGGCTGCTGACAACTTTGTGGGTTGTAAAGCCTGGGCACTCAGGACCAGGAGGTTGGGGGATTGTCCTTTTTATAAAAAAATTATTTATTTGTATTTTATGTACATTGGTGTTTTGCCTGCATGTATATCTATTTGTGAGGGTGTCAGATCCCCTAGAACAGGAGTTACAGACAGTTGTGAGCTGCCATGTGGGTGCTAGGAATTGAACCCGGGTCCTCTGGAAGAGCAGCCTGCGTGCGCTCTTAACCGCCAAGCCATCTTCCAGCCTGAGGATTGCTCTTTCAAACCTCCAACTCCCGGTGGTGGCACACACCTTTAGTCCCAGCACTTGGGAGGCAGAGGCAGGCGGATCACTGTGAGTTCGAGGCCAGCCTGGTCTACAAAGTGAGTCTAGGACAGCCAAGGCTACACAGAGAAACCTTGTCTCAAAAAACCAAAAACCAAACTAAACTAAACCAAACCAAACCAAAAAACCTCCAACTCCAAGATCTCACTCAGGCTGGCCCTTAATCTTCTGATGAATCTGAGGCAGGGTCTCATGGAGCCACTGTGAGTGTGGGGGGTTCTTGGCTGTCCAGAGTGGAGGGTTATTCCTGACAGTGAGGCCAGCGTGGGGTTGGTGAGCAAGCTCACCTGGGCATGGGTCTCATTTAAAGAGTTCAGGAATCCTACCCACACAATCAGGTGTGAGCGAGGTGCCAGGTCAGGGGCACTGGGACCAGCAGAAGGAAGGCTGGCCTCACAGCTCTGGAGCTGCGGGAGGGGAAGCTAGAACCTCCTCTGTGAGGGCAACTAACTAAGGAGCAGGCTGGTAGGGCTGCGACTGACTGTAGAACCTCCGAGCTGGAGCCACCTGAGTCCTGCCATGCCGGGTACAGCCAGAGGTGCCATAATGAACTGGGTACAGCCAGAGGTGCCATAATGAACTGGGTACTGTGAGCTGTGAAGATGCTCCACGGCCCTCTGTCTGATCCCGAGGACCTGCTGCCTTCTCTGCTGTTCCCGAGCCCTAGGATCTGTCACCAGAACATGTGTGCCAGCTCTGCCCTAGTCACCTGGGAAGGGGTCATTCTTCTGAGAGCCTGAGCCTGAGCTGTCTCTTCCTGCTGCTCTCTGCCCCCGGTGCCCGCACAAAAAGGCTACTCTCTAGGGGTATGGGGTGGGGTTGGGCTCAAGAGTTCTGTGTCTGGCCGGGTGTGGTGGTGCACGTCTTTTTTTTTTTTTTGGTTTTTCGAGACAGGGTTTCTCTGTGTAGCCTTGGCCATCCTGGACTCACTTTGTAGACCAGGCTGGCCTCGAACTCACAGCAATCCGCCTGCCTCTGCCTCCCGAGTGCTGGGATTAAAGGCGTGCGCCACCACGCCCGGCTCTTTTTTCCTTTTTCTAAGACAGGGTTTCTCTGTGTATCCTTGACTGTCCTAGACTCATTCTGTAGACCAGGCTAGCCTTCAACTCACAGGCCTCTGCCTCCTCAGTGCTGGGATTACAGGCGTGCGCCACCCCACCTGGCCTAGGCTGATTCCAACAGAGGGTTCCGAGTGCTGGATCTCTCCCCATCCTTGCAAGGAGGATAGACCCACACTGCTGAGAAGTGGCTGGCTGCTCATAGGGCTGTGTGAGCTGCCACTTCCCAAAGCGTCTGCTGTGGCAGGATGCATCCTGAAGAACCGACCCCTGGGTACCTGAGCCAAACCGCCGAGGACTTTGTGCAACACTTGGATTCTCTGTCCTTGGCTATACTCAGGGAAGAAAGAGTGCTCTGGGGACACAGTGTAGGCCTCGATACCCTCCTTGGCCAGTGAACGACTGTCCTTAGAAGGCTAAAGAGAGCCACAAACCTCTGTGATAAGGCAGGATACGAAGAGCAGAGACCCCTAGTGAGGTACACAGAGCTCTGCTGGGGCTGTGTCCTGGAGAGCTGGGATGAAACTTCACCTAGTGCAGCAAGCTAGCCACACCCCTGTCCACTCCGGTCAGGTGCTTTCTGGCTGAGTCAAGGTGTCAGCACACATATAGCCATGCCTGCCCATAGGCTGTGTTGAAGACACTGGAGGGGACAATGGCTTGTCCCTGTGAAGGGAAATGGAGACTCTGTGCCATTGCAGTGCCCCCCAGTAGTGTGGGTGTATAGTCCTATAGAGTGCCTGGACTTCACTGTGTGCCCCAGCTCAGCCCCGCTGCCCTTGTGCAGCTGGGACTGTAACCCTGTGGCTGAG